>NW_027490303.1:306078-612156 GCF_050948175.1 Xylocopa sonorina
GTCTACACTTCAAGTGAATGTAAATGCGACACTTCCTTGCAAGGAAATAGCGTTTGCAAACGTCTACCTACCGTAGCAATAGAGTTCTAATGCTACGTAAAACGCGATATCGCATCTCATTTCTATATTTCATGGTAAGATATAATATGATTTTAGAAGTGTTATGTATTCCTCGTCTACACTTCAAATGAATGTAAATGAGACACTTCCTTGGAAGGAAATATCGTTTGCGAATATCCATCTATCGTAGCAATAGTGTTCTAATGCTTCTTAAAACGCGATATCGCATCTCATCTCTATGTTTCATGGTAAGATATAATATGATTTGCGAAGTGTTATGCATTCCTCGTCTACACTTCAAATGAATGTAAATGCGACACTTCCTTGCTAGGAAATAGCGTCTGCAGATGTTTAGGTATCGTAGCAATAGAGTTCTAATGCTTCTTAAAACGCGATATCGCATCTCAGTTCTATGTTTCATGGTAAGATATAATATTCATTGCGAAGCGTTATGCATTCCTCGTCTACGATTGAAATGAATGTAAATGCGACACTTCCTTGCAAGGAAATAGCGTTTGCAGATGTCTACGTATCGTAGCAATAGAGTTCAAATGCTCCTTAAAACGCGATATCGCATCTCATTTCTATGTTTCATGGTAAGATATAATATGATTTGCGAAGTGTTATGTATTCCTCGTCTACACTTCAAATGAATGTAAATGCGACACTTCCTTGCAATGTAATAGCGTTTGCAAACGTCTACCTACCGTAGCAATAGAGTTCTAATGCTACGTAAAACGCGATATCGCATCTCCTTTCTATATTTCATGGTAAGATATAATATGATTTGAGAAGTGTTATGTATTCCTCGTCTACACTTCAAATGAATGTAAATGAGACACTTCCTTGCAAGGAAATATCGTTTGCGAATATCCATCTATCGTAGCAATAGTGTTCTAATGCTTCTTAAAACGCGATATCGCATCTCATTTCTATGTTTCATGGTAAGATATAATATGATTTGCGAAGTGTCATGTATTCCTCGTCTACACTTCAAATGAATGTAAATGCAACACTTCCTTGCAGGGAAATAGCGTTTGCAAACGTCTACCTACCGTAGCAATAGAGTTCTAATGCTTCTTAAAACGCGATATCGCATCTCATTTCTATATTTCATGGTAGGATATAATATGATTTGCGAGATGTTATGTATTCCTCGTCTACACTTCAAATGAATGTAAATGAGACACTTCCTTGCAAGGAAATATCGTTTGCAGATGTCTACGTATCGTAGCAATAGAGTTCTTATGATTCTTAAAACGCGATATCCCATCTCATTTCTATGTTTCATGGTAAGATATAATACGATTTGCGAAGTGTTATGTATTCCTCGTCTACACTTCAAATGAATGTAAATGCGACACTTCCTTGCAAGGAAATAGCGTTTGCAGTTGTCTACCTATCGTAGCAATAGAGTTCTAATGCTTCTTAAAACGCGATATCGCATCTCATTTCTATGTTTCATGGTAAGATATAATATGATTTGCGAAGTGTCATGTATTCCTCGTCTACACTTCAAATGAATGTAAATGCGACACTTCCTTGCTAGGAAATAGCGTCTGCAGATGTTTAGGTATCGTAGCAATAGAGTTCTAATGCTTCTTAAAACGCGATATCGCATCTCAGTTCTATGTTTCATGGTAAGATATAATATTCATTGCGAAGTGTTATGCATTCCTCGTCTACGATTGAAATGAATGTAAATGCGACACTTCCTTGCAAGGAAATAGCGTTTGCAGATGTCTACGTATCGTAGCAATAGTGTTCAAATGCTTCTTAAAACGCGATATCGCATCTCATTTCTATGTTTCATGGTAAGATATAATATAATTTGCGAAGTGTCATGTATTCCTCGTCCACACTTCAAATGAATGTAAATGCGACACTTCGTTGCAAGGAAATAGCGTTTGCGAATATCCATCTATCGTAGCAATAGTGTTCTAATGCTTCTTAAAACGCGATATCGCATCTCATTTCTATGTTTCATGGTAAGATATAATATGATTTGCGAAGTGTTATGTATTCCTCGTCTACACTTCAAATGAATGTAAATGCGACACTTCCTTGCAAGGAAATAGCGGTTGCGAATGTCTTCCTATCATAGCAATAGTGTTCTAATGCTTCTTAAAACGCGATATCGCATCTCATCTCTATGTTTCATGGTAAGATATAATATGATTTGCGAAGTGTTATGTATTCCTCGTCTACACTTCAAATGAATGTAAATGCGACACTTCCTTGCAAGGAAATAGCGTTTGCAAACGTCTACCTACCGTAGCAATAGAGTTCTAATGCTTCGTAAAACGCGATATCGCATCTCATTTCTATATTTCATGGTAAGATATAATATGATTTGAGAAGTGTTATGTATTCCTCGTCTACACTTCAAATGAATGTAAATGAGACACTTCCTTGCAAGGAAATATCGTTTGCGAATATCCATCTATCGTAGCAATAGTGTTCTAATGCTTCTTAAAACGCGATATCGCATCTCATCTCTATGTTTCATGGTAAGATATAATATGATTTGCGAAGTGTTATGTATTCCTCGTCTACACTTCAAATGAATGTAAATGAGACACTTCCTTGCAAGGAAATATCGTTTGCGAATATCCATCTATCGTAGCAATAGTGTTCTAATGCTTCTTAAAACGCGATATCGCATCTCATCTCTATGTTTCATGGTAAGATATAATATGATTTGCGAAGTGTTATGTATTCCTCGTCTACACTTCAAATGAATGTAAATGAGACACTTCCTTGCAAGGAAATATCGTTTGCGAATATCCATCTATCGTAGCAATAGTGTTCTAATGCTTCTTAAAACGCGATATCGCATCTCATTTCTATGTTTCATGGTAAGATATAATATGATTTGCGAAGTGTTATGTATTCCTCGTCTACACTTCAAGTGAATGTAAATGCGACACTTCCTTGCAAGGAAATAGCGTTTGCAAACGTCTACCTACCGTAGCAATAGAGTTCTAATGCTTCGTAAAACGCGATATCGCATCTCATTTCTATATTTCATGGTAAGATATAATATGATTTGAGAAGTGTTATGTATTCCTCGTCTACACTTCAAATGAATGTAAATGAGACACTTCCTTGGAAGGAAATATCGTTTGCGAATATCCGTCTATCGTAGCAATAGTGTTCTAATGCTTCTTAAAACGCGATATCGCATCTCATCTCTATGTTTCATGGTAAGATATAATATGATTTGCGAAGTGTTATGTATTCCTCGTCTACACATCAAATGAATGTAAATGCGACACTTCCTTGCAAGGAAATAGCGTTTGCAGATGTCTACGTATCGAAACAATAGAGTTCAAATGCTTCTTAAAACGCGATATCGCATCTCATTTCTATTTTTCATGGTAAGATATAATATGATTTGCGAAGTGTTATGTATTCCTCGTCTACACTTCAAATGAATGTAAATGCGACACTTCCTTGCAAGGAAATAGCGTTTGCAAACGTCTACCTACCGTAGCAATAGAGTTCTAATGCTTCGTAAAACGCGATATCGCATCTCATTTCTATATTTCATGGTAAGATATAATATGATTTGCGAAGTGTTATGTATTCCTCGTCTACACTTCAAATGAATGTAAATGAGACACTTCCTTGCAAGGAAATATCGTTTGCGAATATCCATCTATCGTAGCAATAGTGTTCTAATGCTTCTTAAAACGCGATATCGCATCTCATCTCTATGTTTCATGGTAAGATATAATATGATTTGCGAAGTGTTATGTATTCCTCGTCTACACTTCAAATGAATGTAAATGCGACACTTCCTTGCAAGGAAATAGCGTTTGCAGATGTCTACGTATCGAAGCAATAGAGTTCAAATGCTTCTTAAAACGCGATATCGCATCTCATTTCTATGTTTCATGGTAAGATATAATATGATTTGCGAAGTGTTATGTATTCCTCGTCTACACTTCAAATGAATGTAAATGCGACACTTCCTTGCAAGGAAATAGCGTTTGCAAACGTCTACCTACCGTAGCAATAGAGTTCTAATGCTTCGTAAAACGCGATATCGCATCTCATTTCTATATTTCATGGTAAGATATAATATGATTTGCGAAGTGTTATGTATTCCTCGTCTACACTTCAAATGAATGTAAATGAGACACTTCCTTGCAAGGAAATATCGTTTGCGAATATCCATCTATCGTAGCAATAGTGTTCTAATGCTTCTTAAAACGCGATATCGCATCTCATCTCTATGTTTCATGGTAAGATATAATATGATTTGCGAAGTGTTATGTATTCCTCGTCTACACTTCAAATGAATGTAAATGCGACACTTCCTTGCAAGGAAATAGCGTTTGCAGATGTCTACGTATCGAAGCAATAGAGTTCAAATGCTTCTTAAAACGCGATATCGCATCTCATTTCTATGTTTCATGGTAAGATATAATATGATTTGCGAAGTGTCATGTATTCCTCGTCTACACTTCAAATGAATGTAAATGCGACACTTCCATCCAAGGAAATAGCGTTTGCAGATGTCTACGTATCGTAGCAACAGATTTCTAATGCTTCTTAAAACGCGATATCGCATCTCATTTCTATGTTTCATGGTAAGATATAATATGAATTGCGAAGTGTCATGTATACCTCGTCTACACTTCAAATGAATGTAAATGCGACACTTCCTTGCAAGGAAATAGCGTTTGCGAATGTCTATCTATCGTAGCAATAGTGTTCTAATGCTGCTTAAAACGCGATATCGCATCTCATTTCTATGTTTCATGGTAAGATATAATATGATTTGCGAAGTGTTATGCATTCCTCGTCTACGATTCAAATGAATGTAAATGCGACACTTCCTTGCAAGGAAGTAGCGTTTGCAGATGTCTACGTATCGTAGCAATAGAGTTCTTATGATTCTTAAAACGCGATATCACATCTCATTTCTATGTTTCATGGTAAGATATAATATGATTAGCGAAGTGTTATGTATTCCTCGTCTACACTTCAATTGAATGTGAATGCGACACTTCCTTGCAAGGAAATAGCGTTTGCGAATGTCTACCTATCGTAGCAATAGTGTTCCAATGCTTCTTAAACCGCGATATCGCATCTCATTTCTATGTTTCATGATAAGATATAATATGATTTGCGAAGTGTCATGTATTCCTCGTCTACACTTCAATTGAATGTGAATGCGACACTTCCTTGCCAGGAAATAGCGTTTGCGAATGTCTACCTATCGTAGCAATAGTGTTCCAATGCTTCTTAAACCGCGATATCGCATCTCATTTCTATGTTTCATGGTAAGATATAATATGATTTGCGAAGTGTTATGTATTCCTCGTCTACACTTCAAATGAATGTAAATGCGACACTTCCTTGCAAGGAAATAGCGTTTGCGAATGTCTACCTATCATAGCAATAGTGTTCTAATGCTTCTTAAAACGCGATATCGCATCTCATCTCTATGTTTCATGGTAAGATGTAATATGATTTGCGAAGTGTTATGTATTCCTCGTCTACACTTCAAATGAATGTAAATGCGACACTTTCTTGCAGGGAAGTAGCGTTTGCAGATGTCTACGTATCGTAGCAATAGAGTTCTTATGATTCTTAAAACGCGATATCACATCTCATTTCTATGTTTCATGGTAAGATATAATATGATTAGCGAAGTGTTATGTATTCCTCGTCTACACTTCAATTGAATGTGAATGCGACACTTCCGTGCAAGGAAATAGCGTTTGCGAATGTCTACCTATCGTAGCAATAGTGTTCCAATGCTTCTTAAACCGCGATATCGCATCTCATTTCTATGTTTCATGGTAAGATATAATATGATTTGCGAAGTGTTATGTATTCCTCGTCTACACTTCAAATGAATGTAAATGCGACACTTCCTTGCAAGGAAATAGCGTTTGCGAATATCTACCTATCATAGCAATAGTGTTCTAATGCTTCTTAAAACGCGATATCGCATCTCATCTCTATGTTTCATGGTAAGATGTAATATGATTAGCGAAGTGTTATGTATTCCTCGTCTACACTTCAAATGAATGTAAATGCGACACTTCCATCCAAGGAAATAGCGTTTGCAGATGTCTACGTATCGTAGCAACAGATTTCTAATGCTTCTTAAAACGCGATATCGCATCTCATTTCTATGTTTCATGGTAAGATATAATATGAATTGCGAAGTGTCATGTATACCTCGTCTACACTTCAAATGAATGTAAATGCGACACTTCCTTGCAAGGAAATAGCGTTTGCGAATGTCTATCTATCGTAGCAATAGTGTTCTAATGCTGCTTAAAACGCGATATCGCATCTCATTTCTATGTTTCATGGTAAGATATAATATGATTTGCGAAGTGTTATGCATTCCTCGTCTACGATTCAAATGAATGTAAATGCGACACTTCCTTGCAAGGAAGTAGCGTTTGCAGATGTCTACGTATCGTAGCAATAGAGTTCTTATGATTCTTAAAACGCGATATCACATCTCATTTCTATGTTTCATGGTAAGATATAATATGATTAGCGAAGTGTTATGTATTCCTCGTCTACACTTCAATTGAATGTGAATGCGACACTTCCTTGCAAGGAAATAGCGTTTGCGAATGTCTACCTATCGTAGCAATAGTGTTCCAATGCTTCTTAAACCGCGATATCGCATCTCATTTCTATGTTTCATGGTAAGATATAATATGATTTGCGAAGTGTTATGCATTCCTCGTCTACGATTCAAATGAATGTAAATGCGACACTTCCTTGCAAGGAAGTAGCGTTTGCAGATGTCTGCGTATCGTAGCAATAGAGTTCTTATGATTCTTAAAACGCGATATCACATCTCATTTCTATGTTTCATGGTAAGATATAATATGATTAGCGAAGTGTTATGTATTCCTCGTCTACACTTCAATTGAATGTGAATGCGACACTTCCTTGCAAGGAAATAGCGTTTGCGAATGTCTACCTATCGTAGCAATAGTGTTCCAATGCTTCTTAAACCGCGATATCGCATCTCATTTCTATGTTTCATGGTAAGATATAATATGATTTGCGAAGTGTTATGTATTCCTCGTCTACACTTCAAATGAATGTAAATGCGACACTTCCTTGCAAGGAAATAGCGTTTGCGAATGTCTACCTATCATAGCAATAGTGTTCTAATGCTTCTTAAAACGCGATATCGCATCTCATCTCTATGTTTCATGGTAAGATGTAATATGATTTGCGAAGTGTTATGTATTCCTCGTCTACACTTCAAATGAATGTAAATGCGACACTTTCTTGCAGGGAAGTAGCGTTTGCAGATGTCTACGTATCGTAGCAATAGAGTTCTTATGATTCTTAAAACGCGATATCACATCTCATTTCTATGTTTCATGGTAAGATATAATATGATTAGCGAAGTGTTATGTATTCCTCGTCTACACTTCAATTGAATGTGAATGCGACACTTCCTTGCAAGGAAATAGCGTTTGCGAATGTCTACCTATCGTAGCAATAGTGTTCCAATGCTTCTTAAACCGCGATATCGCATCTCATTTCTATGTTTCATGGTAAGATATAATATGATTTGCGAAGTGTTATGTATTCCTCGTCTACACTTCAAATGAATGTAAATGCGACACTTCCTTGCAAGGAAATAGCGTTTGCGAATATCTACCTATCATAGCAATAGTGTTCTAATGCTTCTTAAAACGCGATATCGCATCTCATCTCTATGTTTCATGGTAAGATGTAATATGATTAGCGAAGTGTTATGTATTCCTCGTCTACACTTCAAATGAATGTAAATGCGACACTTTCTTGCAGGGAAATAGCGTTTGCAAACGTCTACCTACCGTAGCAATAGTGTTCTAATGCTTCTTAAAACGCGATATCGCATCTCATTTCTATGTTTCATGGTAAGATATAATATGATTTGCGAAGTATCATGTATTCCTCCTCTACACTTCAAATGAATGTAAATGCGACACTTACTTGCAAGGAAATAGCGTTTGCAGATGTCTACGTATCGTAGCAATAGAGTTCTTATGATTCTTAAAACGCGATATCGCATCTCATATCTATGTTCCATGGTAAGATATAATATGATTTGCGAAGTGTTATGTATTCCTCGTCTACACTTCAAATGAATGTAAATGAGACACTTCCCTGCAAGGAAATAGCGTTTGCGAATGTCTACCTATCATAGCAATAGTGTTCTAATGCTTCTTAAAACGCGATATCGCACCTCATCTCTATGTTTCATGGTAAGATATAATATGATTTGCGAAGTGTTATGTATTCCTCGTCTACACTTCAAATGAATGTAAATGCGACACTTCCTTGCAAGGAAATAGCGTTTGCGAATGTCTACCTATCATAGCAATAGTGTTCTAATGCTTCTTAAAACGCGATATCGCATCTCATTTCTATGTTTCATGGTAAGATATAATATGATTTGCGAAGTGTCATGTATTCCTCGTCTACACTTCAAATGAATGTAAATGCGACACTTCCATCCAAGGAAATAGCGTTTGCAGATGTCTACGTATCGTAGCAACAGATTTCTAATGCTTCTTAAAACGCGATATCGCATCTCATTTCTATGTTTCATGGTAAGATATAATATGAATTGCGAAGTGTCATGTATACCTCGTCTACACTTCAAATGAATGTAAATGCGACACTTCCTTGCAAGGAAATAGCGTTTGCGAATGTCTATCTATCGTAGCAATAGAGTTCTAATGCTTCATAAAACGCGATATCGCATCACATTTCTACGTTTCATGGTAAGATATAATATTCATTGCGAAGTGTTATGCATTCCTCGTTTACGATTGAAATGAATGTAAATGCGACACTTCCTTGCAAGGAAATAGCGTTTGCAGATGTCTACGTATCATAGCAATAGAGTTCAAATGCTTCTTAAAACGCGATATCGCATCTCATTTCTATGTTTCATGGTAAGATATAATATGATTTGCGAAGTGTTGTGTATTCCTCGTCTACACTTCAAATGAATGTAAATGCGACACTTCCTTGCATGGAAATAGCGTTTGCGAATGTCTACCTATCATAGCAATAGTGTTCTAATGCTTCTTAAAACGCGATATCGCATCTCATCTCTATGTTTCATGGTAAGATGTAATATGATTTGCGAAGTGTTATGTATTCCTCGTCTACACTTCAAATGAATGTAAATGCGACACTTACTTGCAAGGAAATAGCGTTTGCAGATGTCTACGTATCGTAGCAATAGAGTTCTTATGATTCTTAAAACGCGATATCGCTTCTCATTTCTATGTTTCATGGTAAGATATAATATTCTTTGCGAAGTGTCATGTATTCCTCGTCTACACTTCAAATGAATGTAAATGCGACACTTCCTTGCAGGGAAATAGCGTTTGCAAACGTCTACCTACCGTAGCAATAGTGTTCTAATGCTTCTTAAAACGCGATATCGCATCTCATTTCTATGTTTCATGGTAAGATATAATATGATTTGCGAAGTATCATGTATTCCTCCTCTACACTTCAAATGAATGTAAATGCGACACTTACTTGCAAGGAAATAGCGTTTGCAGATGTCTACGTATCGTAGCAATAGAGTTCTTATGATTCTTAAAACGCGATATCGCATCTCATTTCTATGTTCCATGGTAAGATATAATATGATTTGCGAAGTGTTATGTATTCCTCGTCTACACTTCAAATGAATGTAAATGAGACACTTCCTTGCAAGGAAATAGCGTTTGCGAATGTCTACCTATCATAGCAATAGTGTTCTAATGCTTCTTAAAACGCGATATCGCATCTCATCTCTATGTTTCATGGTAAGATATAATATGATTTGCGAAGTGTTATGTATTCCTCGTCTACACTTCAAATGAATGTAAATGCGACACTTCCTTGCAAGGAAATAGCGTTTGCGAATGTCTACCTATCATAGCAATAGTGTTCTAATGCTTCTTAAAACGCGATATCGCATCTCATTTCTATGTTTCATGGTAAGATATAATATGATTTGCGAAGTGTCATGTATTCCTCGTCTACACTTCAAATGAATGTAAATGCGACACTTCCATCCAAGGAAATAGCGTTTGCAGATGTCTACGTATCGTAGCAACAGATTTCTAATGCTTCTTAAAACGCGATATCGCATCTCATTTCTATGTTTCATGGTAAGATATAATATGAATTGCGAAGTGTCATGTATACCTCGTCTACACTTCAAATGAATGTAAATGCGACACTTCCTTGCAAGGAAATAGCGTTTGCGAATGTCTATCTATCGTAGCAATAGTGTTCTAATGCTGCTTAAAACGCGATATCGCATCTCATTTCTATGTTTCATGGTAAGATATAATATGATTTGCGAAGTGTTATGCATTCCTCTTCTACGATTCAAATGAATGTAAATGCGACACTTCCTTGCAAGGAAGTAGCGTTTGCAGATGTCTACGTATCGTAGCAATAGAGTTCTTATGATTCTTAAAACGCGATATCACATCTCATTTCTATGTTTCATGGTAAGATATAATATGATTAGCGAAGTGTTATGTATTCCTCGTCTACACTTCAATTGAATGTGAATGCGACACTTCCTTGCAAGGAAATAGCGTTTGCGAATGTCTACCTATCGTAGCAATAGTGTTCCAATGCTTCTTAAACCGCGATATCGCATCTCATTTCTATGTTTCATGGTAAGATATAATATGATTTGCGAAGTGTTATGTATTCCTCGTCTACACTTCAAATGAATGTAAATGCGACACTTCCTTTGCAAGGAAATAGCGTTTGCGAATGTCTACCTATCATAGCAATAGTGTTCTAATGCTTCTTAAAACGCGATATCGCATCTCATCTCTATGTTTCATGGTAAGATGTAATATGATTTGCGAAGTGTTATGTATTCCTCGTCTACACTTCAAATGAATGTAAATGCGACACTTCCTTGCAAGGAAATAGCGTTTGCAGATGTCTATGTGTCGTAGCAATAGATTTCTAATGCTTCTTAAAACGTGATATCGCATCTCATTTCTATGTTTCATGGTAAGATATAATATGATTTGCGAAGTGTCATGTATTCCTCGTCTACACTTCAAATGAATATAAATGCGACACTCCCATCCAAGGTAATAGCGTTTGCAGATGTCTACGTATCGTAGCAATAGTGTTCTTATGTTTCTTAAAACGCGATATCGCATCTCATTTCTATGTTTCATGGTAAGATATAATATGATTTGCGAAGTGTTATGTATTCCTCGTCTACACTTCAAATGAATGTAAATGCGACACTTCCTTGCAAGGAAATAGCGTTTGCAGATGTCTACGTATCGAAGCAATAGAGTTCAAATGCTTCTTAAAACGCGATATCGCATCTCATTTCTATGTTTCATGGTAAGATATAATATGATTTGCGAAGTGTTATGTATTCCTCGTCTACACTTCAAATGAATGTAAATGCGACACTTCCTTGCAAGGAAATAGCGGTTGCGAATGTCTTCCTATCATAGCAATAGTGTTCTAATGCTTCTTAAAACGCGATATCGCATCTCATCTCTATGTTTCATGGTAAGATATAATATGATTTGCGAAGTGTTATGTATTCCTCGTCTACACTTCAAATGAATGTAAATGCGACACTTCCTTGCAAGGAAATAGCGTTTGCAAACGTCTACCTACCGTAGCAATAGAGTTCTAATGTTTCGTAAAACGCGATATCGCATCTCATTTCTATATTTCATGGTAAGATATAATATGATTTGAGAAGTGTTATGTATTCCTCGTCTACACTTCAAATGAATGTAAATGAGACACTTCCTTGCAAGGAAATATCGTTTGCGAATATCCATCTATCGTAGCAATAGTGTTCTAATGCTTCTTAAAACGCGATATCGCATCTCATCTCTATGTTTCATGGTAAGATATAATATGATTTGCGAAGTGTTATGTATTCCTCGTCTACACTTCAAATGAATGTAAATGAGACACTTCCTTGCAAGGAAATATCGTTTGCGAATATCCATCTATCGTAGCAATAGTGTTCTAATGCTTCTTAAAACGCGATATCGCATCTCATCTCTATGTTTCATGGTAAGATATAATATGATTTGCGAAGTGTTATGTATTCCTCGTCTACACTTCAAATGAATATAAATGAGACACTTCCTTGCAAGGAAATATCGTTTGCGAATATCCATCTATCGTAGCAATAGTGTTCTAATGCTTCTTAAAACGCGATATCGCATCTCATTTCTATGTTTCATGGTAAGATATAATATGATTTGCGAAGTGTTATGTATTCCTCGTCTACACTTCAAGTGAATGTAAATGCGACACTTCCTTGCAAGGAAATAGCGTTTGCAAACGTCTACCTACCGTAGCAATAGAGTTCTAATGCTTCGTAAAACGCGATATCGCATCTCATTTCTATATTTCATGGTAAGATATAATATGATTTGAGAAGTGTTATGTATTCCTCGTCTACACTTCAAATGAATGTAAATGAGACACTTCCTTGGAAGGAAATATCGTTTGCGAATATCCGTCTATCGTAGCAATAGTGTTCTAATGCTTCTTAAAACGCGATATCGCATCTCATCTCTATGTTTCATGGTAAGATATAATATGATTTGCGAAGTGTTATGTATTCCTCGTCTACACATCAAATGAATGTAAATGCGACACTTCCTTGCAAGGAAATAGCGTTTGCAGATGTCTACGTATCGAAACAATAGAGTTCAAATGCTTCTTAAAACGCGATATCGCATCTCATTTCTATTTTTCATGGTAAGATATAATATGATTTGCGAAGTGTTATGTATTCCTCGTCTACACTTCAAATGAATGTAAATGCGACACTTCCTTGCAAGGAAATAGCGTTTGCAAACGTCTACCTACCGTAGCAATAGAGTTCTAATGCTTCGTAAAACGCGATATCGCATCTCATTTCTATATTTCATGGTAAGATATAATATGATTTGCGAAGTGTTATGTATTCCTCGTCTACACTTCAAATGAATGTAAATGAGACACTTCCTTGCAAGGAAATATCGTTTGCGAATATCCATCTATCGTAGCAATAGTGTTCTAATGCTTCTTAAAAGGCGATATCGCATCTCATCTCTATGTTTCATGGTAAGATATAATATGATTTGCGAAGTGTTATGTATTCCTCGTCTACACTTCAAATGAATGTAAATGCGACACTTCCTTGCAAGGAAATAGCGTTTGCAGATGTCTACGTATCGAAGCAATAGAGTTCAAATGCTTCTTAAAACGCGATATCGCATCTCATTTCTATGTTTCATGGTAAGATATAATATGATTTGCGAAGTGTCATGTATTCCTCGTCTACACTTCAAATGAATGTAAATGCGACACTTCCATCCAAGGAAATAGCGTTTGCAGATGTCTACGTATCGTAGCAACAGATTTCTAATGCTTCTTAAAACGCGATATCGCATCTCATTTCTATGTTTCATGGTAAGATATAATATGAATTGCGAAGTGTCATGTATACCTCGTCTACACTTCAAATGAATGTAAATGCGACACTTCCTTGCAAGGAAATAGCGTTTGCGAATGTCTATCTATCGTAGCAATAGTGTTCTAATGCTGCTTAAAACGCGATATCGCATCTCATTTCTATGTTTCATGGTAAGATATAATATGATTTGCGAAGTGTTATGCATTCCTCGTCTACGATTCAAATGAATGTAAATGCGACACTTCCTTGCAAGGAAGTAGCGTTTGCAGATGTCTACGTATCGTAGCAATAGAGTTCTTATGATTCTTAAAACGCGATATCACATCTCATTTCTATGTTTCATGGTAAGATATAATATGATTAGCGAAGTGTTATGTATTCCTCGTCTACACTTCAATTGAATGTGAATGCGACACTTCCTTGCAAGGAAATAGCGTTTGCGAATGTCTACCTATCGTAGCAATAGTGTTCCAATGCTTCTTAAACCGCGATATCGCATCTCATTTCTATGTTTCATGGTAAGATATAATATGATTTGCGAAGTGTTATGCATTCCTCGTCTACGATTCAAATGAATGTAAATGCGACACTTCCTTGCAAGGAAGTAGCGTTTGCAGATGTCTACGTATCGTAGCAATAGAGTTCTTATGATTCTTAAAACGCGATATCACATCTCATTTCTATGTTTCATGGTAAGATATAATATGATTAGCGAAGTGTTATGTATTCCTCGTCTACACTTCAATTGAATGTGAATGCGACACTTCCTTGCCAGGAAATAGCGTTTGCGAATGTCTACCTATCGTAGCAATAGTGTTCCAATGCTTCTTAAACCGCGATATCGCATCTCATTTCTATGTTTCATGGTAAGATATAATATGATTTGCGAAGTGTTATGTATTCCTCGTCTACACTTCAAATGAATGTAAATGCGACACTTCCTTGCAAGGAAATAGCGTTTGCGAATGTCTACCTATCATAGCAATAGTGTTCTAATGCTTCTTAAAACGCGATATCGCATCTCATCTCTATGTTTCATGGTAAGATGTAATATGATTTGCGAAGTGTTATGTATTCCTCGTCTACACTTCAAATGAATGTAAATGCGACACTTTCTTGCAGGGAAGTAGCGTTTGCAGATGTCTACGTATCGTAGCAATAGAGTTCTTATGATTCTTAAAACGCGATATCACATCTCATTTCTATGTTTCATGGTAAGATATAATATGATTAGCGAAGTGTTATGTATTCCTCGTCTACACTTCAATTGAATGTGAATGCGACACTTCCTTGCAAGGAAATAGCGTTTGCGAATGTCTACCTATCGTAGCAATAGTGTTCCAATGCTTCTTAAACCGCGATATCGCATCTCATTTCTATGTTTCATGGTAAGATATAATATGATTTGCGAAGTGTTATGTATTCCTCGTCTACACTTCAAATGAATGTAAATGCGACACTTCCTTGCAAGGAAATAGCGTTTGCGAATATCTACCTATCATAGCAATAGTGTTCTAATGCTTCTTAAAACGCGATATCGCATCTCATCTCTATGTTTCATGGTAAGATGTAATATGATTAGCGAAGTGTTATGTATTCCTCGTCTACACTTCAAATGAATGTAAATGCGACACTTCCATCCAAGGAAATAGCGTTTGCAGATGTCTACGTATCGTAGCAACAGATTTCTAATGCTTCTTAAAACGCGATATCGCATCTCATTTCTATGTTTCATGGTAAGATATAATATGAATTGCGAAGTGTCATGTATACCTCGTCTACACTTCAAATGAATGTAAATGCGACACTTCCTTGCAAGGAAATAGCGTTTGCGAATGTCTATCTATCGTAGCAATAGTGTTCTAATGCTGCTTAAAACGCGATATCGCATCTCATTTCTATGATTCATGGTAAGATATAATATGATTTGCGAAGTGTTATGCATTCCTCGTCTACGATTCAAATGAATGTAAATGCGACACTTCCTTGCAAGGAAGTAGCGTTTGCAGATGTCTACGTATCGTAGCAATAGAGTTCTTATGATTCTTAAAACGCGATATCACATCTCATTTCTATGTTTCATGGTAAGATATAATATGATTAGCGAAGTGTTATGTATTCCTCGTCTACACTTCAATTGAATGTGAATGCGACACTTCCTTGCAAGGAAATAGCGTTTGCGAATGTCTACCTATCGTAGCAATAGTGTTCCAATGCTTCTTAAACCGCGATATCGCATCTCATTTCTATGTTTCATGGTAAGATATAATATGATTTGCGAAGTGTTATGCATTCCTCGTCTACGATTCAAATGAATGTAAATGCGACACTTCCTTGCAAGGAAGTAGCGTTTGCAGATGTCTACGTATCGTAGCAATAGAGTTCTTATGATTCTTAAAACGCGATATCACATCTCATTTCTATGTTTCATGGTAAGATATAATATGATTAGCGAAGTGTTATGTATTCCTCGTCTACACTTCAATTGAATGTGAATGCGACACTTCCTTGCAAGGAAATAGCGTTTGCGAATGTCTACCTATCGTAGCAATAGTGTTCCAATGCTTCTTAAACCGCGATATCGCATCTCATTTCTATGTTTCATGGTAAGATATAATATGATTTGCGAAGTGTTATGTATTCCTCGTCTACACTTCAAATGAATGTAAATGCGACACTTCCTTGCAAGGAAATAGCGTTTGCGAATGTCTACCTATCATAGCAATAGTGTTCTAATGCTTCTTAAAACGCGATATCGCATCTCATCTCTATGTTTCATGGTAAGATGTAATATGATTTGCGAAGTGTTATGTATTCCTCGTCTACACTTCAAATGAATGTAAATGCGACACTTTCTTGCAGGGAAGTAGCGTTTGCAGATGTCTACGTATCGTAGCAATAGAGTTCTTATGATTCTTAAAACGCGATATCACATCTCATTTCTATGTTTCATGGTAAGATATAATATGATTAGCGAAGTGTTATGTATTCCTCGTCTACACTTCAATTGAATGTGAATGCGACACTTCCTTGCAAGGAAATAGCGTTTGCGAATGTCTACCTATCGTAGCAATAGTGTTCCAATGCTTCTTAAACCGCGATATCGCATCTCATTTCTATGTTTCATGGTAAGATATAATATGATTTGCGAAGTGTTATGTATTCCTCGTCTACACTTCAAATGAATGTAAATGCGACACTTCCTTGCAAGGAAATAGCGTTTGCGAATATCTACCTATCATAGCAATAGTGTTCTAATGCTTCTTAAAACGCGATATCGCATCTCATCTCTATGTTTCATGGTAAGATGTAATATGATTAGCGAAGTGTTATGTATTCCTCGTCTACACTTCAAATGAATGTAAATGCGACACTTCCTTGCAGGGAAATAGCGTTTGCAAACGTCTACCTACCGTAGCAATAGTGTTCTAATGCTTCTTAAAACGCGATATCGCATCTCATTTCTATGTTTCATGGTAAGATATAATATGATTTGCGAAGTATCATGTATTCCTCCTCTACACTTCAAATGAATGTAAATGCGACACTTACTTGCAAGGAAATAGCGTTTGCAGATGTCTACGTATCGTAGCAATAGAGTTCTTATGATTCTTAAAACGCGATATCGCATCTCATATCTATGTTCCATGGTAAGATATAATATGATTTGCGAAGTGTTATGTATTCCTCGTCTACACTTCAAATGAATGTAAATGAGACACTTCCCTGCAAGGAAATAGCGTTTGCGAATGTCTACCTATCATAGCAATAGTGTTCTAATGCTTCTTAAAACGCGATATCGCATCTCATCTCTATGTTTCATGGTAAGATATAATATGATTTGCGAAGTGTTATGTATTCCTCGTCTACACTTCAAATGAATGTAAATGCGACACTTCCTTGCAAGGAAATAGCGTTTGCGAATGTCTACCTATCATAGCAATAGTGTTCTAATGCTTCTTAAAACGCGATATCGCATCTCATTTCTATGTTTCATGGTAAGATATAATATGATTTGCGAAGTGTCATGTATTCCTCGTCTACACTTCAAATGAATGTAAATGCGACACTTCCATCCAAGGAAATAGCGTTTGCAGATGTCTACGTATCGTAGCAACAGATTTCTAATGCTTCTTAAAACGCGATATCGCATCTCATTTCTATGTTTCATGGTAAGATATAATATGAATTGCGAAGTGTCATGTATACCTCGTCTACACTTCAAATGAATGTAAATGCGACACTTCCTTGCAAGGAAATAGCGTTTGCGAATGTCTATCTATCGTAGCAATAGTGTTCTAATGCTGCTTAAAACGCGATATCGCATCTCATTTCTATGTTTCATGGTAAGATATAATATGATTTGCGAAGTGTTATGCATTCCTCGTCTACGATTCAAATGAATGTAAATGAGACACTTCCTTGCAAGGAAATGTCGTTTGCAGATGTCTACGTATCGTAGCAATAGAGTTCTTATGATTCTTAAAACGCGATATCCCATCTCATTTCTATGTTTCATGGTAAGATATAATACGATTTGCGAAGTGTTATGTATTCCTCGTCTACACTTCAAATGAATGTAAATGCGACACTTCCTTGCAAGGAAATAGCGTCTGCAGATGTCTAGGTATCGTAGCAATAGAGTTCTAATGCTTCATAAAACGCGATATCGCATCACATTTCTACGTTTCATGGTAAGATATAATATTCATTGCGAAGTGTTATGCATTCCTCGTATACGATTGAAATGACTGTAAATGCGACACTTCCTTGCAAGGAAATAGCGTTTGCAGATGTCTACGTATCATAGCAATAGAGTTCAAATGCTTCTTAAAACGCGATATCGCATCTCATTTCTATGTTTCATGGTAAGATATAATATGATTTGCGAAGTGTTGTGTATTCCTCGTCTACACTTCAAATGAATGTAAATGCGACACTTCCTTGCATGGAAATAGCGTTTGCGAATGTCTACCTATCATAGCAATAGTGTTCTAATGCTTCTTAAAACGCGATATCGCATCTCATCTCTATGTTTCATGGTAAGATGTAATATGATTTGCGAAGTGTTATGTATTCCTCGTCTACACTTCAAATGAATGTAAATGCGACCCTTACTTGCAAGGAAATAGCGTTTGCAGATGTCTACGTATCGTAGCAATAGAGTTCTTATGATTCTTAAAACGCGATATCGCTTCTCATTTCTTTGTTTCATGGTAAGATATAATATTCTTTGCGAAGTGTCATGTATTCCTCGTCTACACTTCAAATGAATGTAAATGCGACACTTCCTTGCAGGGAAATAGCGTTTGCAAACGTCTACCTACCGTAGCAATAGTGTTCTAATGCTTCTTAAAACGCGATATCGCATCTCATTTCTATGTTTCATGGTAAGATATAATATGATTTGCGATGTATCATGTATTCCTCCTCTACACTTCAAATGAATGTAAATGCGACACTTACTTGCAAGGAAATAGCGTTTGCAGATGTCTACGTATCGTAGCAATAGAGTTCTTATGATTCTTAAAACGCGATATCGCATCTCATTTCTATGTTCCATGGTAAGATATAATATGATTTGCGAAGTGTTATGTATTCCTCGTCTACACTTCAAATGAATGTAAATGAGACACTTCCTTGCAAGGAAATAGCGTTTGCGAATGTCTACCTATCATAGCAATAGTGTTCTAATGCTTCTTAAAACGCGATATCGCATCTCATCTCTATGTTTCATGGTAAGATATAATATGATTTGCGAAGTGTTATGTATTCCTCGTCTACACTTCAAATGAATGTAAATGCGACACTTCCTTGCAAGGAAATAGCGTTTGCGAATGTCTACCTATCATAGCAATAGTGTTCTAATGCTTCTTAAAACGCGATATCGCATCTCATTTCTATGTTTCATGGTAAGATATAATATGATTTGCGAAGTGTCATGTATTCCTCGTCTACACTTCAAATGAATGTAAATGCGACACTTCCATCCAAGGAAATAGCGTTTGCAGATGTCTACGTATCGTAGCAACAGATTTCTAATGCTTCTTAAAACGCGATATCGCATCTCATTTCTATGTTTCATGGTAAGATATAATATGAATTGCGAAGTGTCATGTATACCTCGTCTACACTTCAAATGAATGTAAATGCGACACTTCCTTGCAAGGAAATAGCGTTTGCGAATGTCTATCTATCGTAGCAATAGTGTTCTAATGCTGCTTAAAACGCGATATCGCATCTCATTTCTATGTTTCATGGTAAGATATAATATGATTTGCGAAGTGTTATGCATTCCTCTTCTACGATTCAAATGAATGTAAATGCGACACTTCCTTGCAAGGAAGTAGCGTTTGCGAATATCTACCTATCATAGCAATAGTGTTCTAATGCTTCTTAAAACGCGATATCGCATCTCATCTCTATGTTTCATGGTAAGATGTAATATGATTAGCGAAGTGTTATGTATTCCTCGTCTACACTTCAAATGAATGTAAATGCGACACTTCCTTGCAGGGAAATAGCGTTTGCAAACGTCTACCTACCGTAGCAATAGTGTTCTAATGCTTCTTAAAACGCGATATCGCATCTCATTTCTATGTTTCATGGTAAGATATAATATGATTTGCGAAGTATCATGTATTCCTCCTCTACACTTCAAATGAATGTAAATGCGACACTTACTTGCAAGGAAATAGCGTTTGCAGATGTCTACGTATCGTAGCAATAGAGTTCTTATGATTCTTAAAACGCGATATCGCATCTCATATCTATGTTCCATGGTAAGATATAATATGATTTGCGAAGTGTTATGTATTCCTCGTCTACACTTCAAATGAATGTAAATGAGACACTTCCCTGCAAGGAAATAGCGTTTGCGAATGTCTACCTATCATAGCAATAGTGTTCTAATGCTTCTTAAAACGCGATATCGCATCTCATCTCTATGTTTCATGGTAAGATATAATATGATTTGCGAAGTGTTATGTATTCCTCGTCTACACTTCAAATGAATGTAAATGCGACACTTCCTTGCAAGGAAATAGCGTTTGCGAATGTCTACCTATCATAGCAATAGTGTTCTAATGCTTCTTAAAACGCGATATCGCATCTCATTTCTATGTTTCATGGTAAGATATAATATGATTTGCGAAGTGTCATGTATTCCTCGTCTACACTTCAAATGAATGTAAATGCGACACTTCCATCCAAGGAAATAGCGTTTGCAGATGTCTACGTATCGTAGCAACAGATTTCTAATGCTTCTTAAAACGCGATATCGCATCTCATTTCTATGTTTCATGGTAAGATATAATATGAATTGCGAAGTGTCATGTATACCTCGTCTACACTTCAAATGAATGTAAATGCGACACTTCCTTGCAAGGAAATAGCGTTTGCGAATGTCTATCTATCGTAGCAATAGTGTTCTAATGCTGCTTAAAACGCGATATCGCATCTCATTTCTATGTTTCATGGTAAGATATAATATGATTTGCGAAGTGTTATGCATTCCTCGTCTACGATTCAAATGAATGTAAATGAGACACTTCCTTGCAAGGAAATGTCGTTTGCAGATGTCTACGTATCGTAGCAATAGAGTTCTTATGATTCTTAAAACGCGATATCCCATCTCATTTCTATGTTTCATGGTAAGATATAATACGATTTGCGAAGTGTTATGTATTCCTCGTCTACACTTCAAATGAATGTAAATGCGACACTTCCTTGCAAGGAAATAGCGTTTGCGAATGTCTACCTATCGTAGCAATAGTGTTCCAATGCTTCTTAAACCGCGATATCGCATCTCATTTCTATGTTTCATGGTAAGATATAATATGATTTGCGAAGTGTTATGTATTCCTCGTCTACACTTCAAATGAATGTAAATGCGACACTTCCTTTGCAAGGAAATAGCGTTTGCGAATGTCTACCTATCATAGCAATAGTGTTCTAATGCTTCTTAAAACGCGATATCGCATCTCATCTCTATGTTTCATGGTAAGATGTAATATGATTTGCGAAGTGTTATGTATTCCTCGTCTACACTTCAAATGAATGTAAATGCGACACTTCCTTGCAGGGAAATAGCGTTTGCAAACGTCTACCTACCGTAGCAATAGAGTTCTAATGCTTCTTAAAACGCGATATCGCATCTCATTTCTATATTTCATGGTAAGATATAATATGATTTGCGAAGTGTTATGTATTCCTCGTCTACACTTCAAATGAATGTAAATGCGACACTTCCTTGCAAGGAAATAGCGTTTGCAGATGTCTACGTATCGAAGCAATAGAGTTCAAATGCTTCTTAAAACGCGATATCGCATCTCATTTCTATGTTTCATGGTAAGATATAATATGATATGCGAAGTGTCATGTATTCCTCGTCTACACTTCAAATGAATGTAAATGCGACACTTCCTTGCTAGGAAATAGCGTCTGCAGATGTCTAGGTATCGTAGCAATAGAGTTCTAATGCTTCATAAAACGCGATATCGCATCACATTTCTATGTTTCATGGTAAGATATAATATTCATTGCGAAGCGTTATGCATTCCTCGTATACGATTGAAATGAATGTAAATGCGACACTTCCTTGCAAGGAAATAGCGTTTGCAGATGTCTACGTATCGTAGCAATAGAATTCTTATGATTCTCAAAGCGCAATATCACATCTCATTTCTATGTTTCATGGTAAGATATAATATGATTAGCGAAGTGTTATGTATTCCTCGTCTACACTTCAAATGAATGTAAATGCGACACTTCCTTGCAAGGAAATAGCGTTTACAGATGTCTTCGTATCGTAGCAATAGGGTTCTTATGATTCTTAAAACGCGATATCACATCTCATTTCTATGTTTCATGGTAAGATATAATATGATTAGCGAAGTGTTATGTATTCCTCGTCTACACTTCAATTGAATGTGAATGCGACACTTCCTTGCAAGGAAATAGCGTTTGCGAATGTCTACCTATCGTAGCAATAGTGTTCCAATGCTTCTTAAACCGCGATATCGCATCTCATTTCTATGTTTCATGGTAAGATATAATATGATTTGCGAAGTGTTATGTATTCCTCGTCTACACTTCAAATGAATGTAAATGCGACACTTCCTTGCAAGGAAATAGCGTTTGCGAATGTCTACCTATCATAGCAATAGTGTTCTAATGCTTCTTAAAACGCGATATCGCATCTCATCTCTATGTTTCATGGTAAGATGTAATATGATTTGCGAAGTGTTATGTATTCCTCGTCTACACTTCAAATGAATGTAAATGCGACACTTCCTTGCAAGGAAATAGCGTTTGCGAATGTCTACCTATCATAGCAATAGTGTTCTAATGCTTCTTAAAACGCGATATCGCATCTCATCTCTATGTTTCATGGTAAGATGTAATATGATTTGCGAAGTGTTATGTATTCCTCGTCTACACTTCAAATGAATGTAAATGCGACACTTCCTTGCAGGGAAATAGCGTTTGCTAACGTCTACCTACCGTAGCAATAGAGTTCTAATGCTTCTTAAAACGAAATATCGCATCTCATTTCTATATTTCACGGTAAGATATAATATGATTTGCGAAGTGTTATGTATTCCTCGTCTACACTTCAAATGAATGTAAATGAGACACTTCCTTGCAAGGAAATGTCGTTTGCAGATGTCTACGTATCGTAGCAATAGAGTTCTTATGATTCTTAAAACGCGATATCCCATCTCATTTCTATGTTTCATGGTAAGATATAATACGATTTGCGAAGTGTTATGTATTCCTCGTCTACACTTCAAATGAATGTAAATGCGACACTTCCTTGCAAGGAAATAGCGTTTGCAGATGTCTACCTATCGTAGCAATAGAGTTCTAATGCTTCTCAAAACGCGATATCGCATCTCATTTCTATGTTTCATGGTAAGATATAATATGATTTGCGAAGTGTCATGTATTCCTCGTCTACACTTCAAATGAATGTAAATGCGACACTTCCTTGCTAGGAAATAGCGTCTGCAGATGTCTAGGTATCGTAGCAATAGAGTTCTAATGCTTCTTAAAACGCGATATCGCATCTCAGTTATATGTTTCATGGTAAGATATAATATTCATTGCGAAGTGTTATGCATTCCTCGTCTACGATTGAAATGAATGTAAATGCGACACTTCCTTGCAAGGAAATAGCGTTTGCAGATGCCTACGTATCGTAGCAATAGAGTTCAAATGCTTCTTAAAACGCGATATCGCATCTCATTTCTATGTTTCATGGTAAGATATAATATGATTTGCGAAGTGTTATGTATTCCTCGTCTACACTTCAAATGAATGTAAATGCGACACTTCCTTGCAAGGAAATAGCGTTTGCAGATGTCTACGTATCGAAGCAATAGAGTTCAAATGCTTCTTAAAACGCGATATCGCATCTCATTTCTATGTTTCATGGTAAGATATAATATGATATGCGAAGTGTCATGTATTCCTCGTCTACACTTCAAATGAATGTAAATGCGACACTTCCTTGCTAGGAAATAGCGTCTGCAGATGTCTAGGTATCGTAGCAATAGAGTTCTAATGCTTCATAAAACGCGATATCGCATCACATTTCTATGTTTCATGGTAAGATATAATATTCATTGCGAAGCGTTATGCATTCCTCGTATACGATTGAAATGAATGTAAATGCGACACTTCCTTGCAAGGAAATAGCGTTTGCAGATGTCTACGTATCGTAGCAATAGAATTCTTATGATTCTCAAAGCGCAATATCACATCTCATTTCTATGTTTCATGGTAAGATATAATATGATTAGCGAAGTGTTATGTATTCCTCGTCTACACTTCAAATGAATGTGAATGCGACACTTCCTTGCAAGGAAATAGCGTTTGCGAATGTCTACGTATCGAAGCAATAGAGTTCAAATGCTTCTTAAAACGCGATATCGCATCTCATTTCTATGTTTCATGGTAAGATATATTATGATTTGCGAAGTGTTATGTATTCCTCGTCTACACTTCAAATGAATGTAAATGCGACACTTCCTTGCAAGGAAATAGCGTTTACAGATGTCTTCGTATCGTAGCAATAGGGTTCTTATGATTCTTAAAACGCGATATCACATCTCATTTCTATGTTTCATGGTAAGATATAATATGATTAGCGAAGTGTTATGTATTCCTCGTCTACACTTCAATTGAATGTGAATGCGACACTTCCTTGCAAGGAAATAGCGTTTGCGAATGTCTACCTATCGTAGCAATAGTGTTCCAATGCTTCTTAAACCGCGATATCGCATCTCATTTCTATGTTTCATGGTAAGATATAATATGATTTGCGAAGTGTTATGTATTCCTCGTCTACACTTCAAATGAATGTAAATGCGACACTTCCTTGCAAGGAAATAGCGTTTGCGAATGTCTACCTATCATAGCAATAGTGTTCTAATGCTTCTTAAAACGCGATATCGCATCTCATCTCTATGTTTCATGGTAAGATGTAATATGATTTGCGAAGTGTTATGTATTCCTCGTCTACACTTCAAATGAATGTAAATGCGACACTTCCTTGCAGGGAAATAGCGTTTGCAAACGTCTACCTACCGTAGCAATAGAGTTCTAATGCTTCTTAAAACGCGATATCGCATCTCATTTCTATATTTCATGGTAAGATATAATATGATTTGCGAAGTGTTATGTATTCCTCGTCTACACTTCAAATGAATGTAAATGAGACACTTCCTTGCAAGGAAATGTCGTTTGCAGATGTCTACGTATCGTAGCAATAGAGTTCTTATGATTCTTAAAACGCGATATCCCATCTCATTTCTATGTTTCATGGTAAGATATAATACGATTTGCGAAGTGTTATGTATTCCTCGTCTACACTTCAAATGAATGTAAATGCGACACTTCCTTGCAAGGAAATAGCGTCTGCAGATGTCTAGGTATCGTAGCAATAGAGTTCTAATGCTTCATAAAACGCGATATCGCATCACATTTCTACGTTTCATGGTAAGATATAATATTCATTGCGAAGTGTTATGCATTCCTCGTATACGATTGAAATGAATGTAAATGCGACACTTCCTTGCAAGGAAATAGCGTTTGCAGATGTCTACGTATCGTAGCAATAGAGTTCAAATGCTTCTTAAAACGCGATATCGCATCTCATTTCTATGTTTCATGGTAAGATATAATATGATTTGCGAAGTGTTGTGTATTCCTCGTCTACACTTCAAATGAATGTAAATGCGACACTTCCTTGCATGGAAATAGCGTTTGCGAATGTCTACCTATCATAGCAATAGTGTTCTAATGCTTCTTAAAACGCGATATCGCATCTCATCTCTATGTTTCATGGTAAGATGTAATATGATTTGCGAAGTGTTATGTATTCCTCGTCTACACTTCAAATGAATGTAAATGCGACACTTACTTGCAAGGAAATAGCGTTTGCAGATGTCTACGTATCGTAGCAATAGAGTTCTTATGATTCTTAAAACGCGATATCGCTTCTCATTTCTATGTTTCATGGTAAGATATAATATTCTTTGCGAAGTGTCATGTATTCCTCGTCTACACTTCAAATGAATGTAAATGCGACACTACCTTGCTAGGAAATAGCGTCTGCAGATGTCTAGGTATCGCAGCAATAGAGTTCTAATGCTTCTTAGAACGCGATAACGCATCTCATTTCTATGTTTCATGGTAAGATATAATATGATTTGCGAAGTGTCATGTATTCCTCGGCCACACTTCAAATGAATGTAAATGCGACACTTCGTTGCACGGAAATAGCGTTTGCGAATATCCATCTATCGTAGCAATAGTGTTCCAATGCTTCTTAAACCGCGACATCGCATCTCATTTCTATGTTTCATGGTAAGATATATTATGATTTGCGAAGTGTTATGTATTCCTCGTCTACACTTCAAATGAATGTAAATGCGACACTTCCTTGCAAGGAAATAGCGTTTGCGAATGTCTACCTATCATAGCAATAGTGTTCTAATGCTTCTTAAAACGCGATATCGCATCTCATCTCTATGTTTCATGGTAAGATGTAATATGATTTGCGAAGTGTTATGTATTCCTCGTCTACACTTCAAATGAATGTAAATGCGACACTTCCTTGCAGGGAAATAGCGTTTGCTAACGTCTACCTACCGTAGCAATAGAGTTCTAATGCTTCTTAAAACGCGATATCGCATCTCATTTCTATATTTCATGGTAAGATATAATATGATTTGCGAAGTGTTATGTATTCCTCGTCTACACTTCAAATGAATGTAAATGAGACACTTCCTTGCAAGGAAATGTCGTTTGCAGATGTCTACGTATCGTAGCAATAGAGTTCTTATGATTCTTAAAACGCGATATCCCATCTCATTTCTATGTTTCATGGTAAGATATAATACGATTTGCGAAGTGTTATGTATTCCTCGTCTACACTTCAAATGAATGTAAATGCGACACTTCCTTGCAAGGAAATAGCGTTTGCAGATGTCTACCTATCGTAGCAATAGAGTTCTAATGCTTCTCAAAACGCGATATCGCATCTCATTTCTATGTTTCATGGTAAGATATAATATGATTTGCGAAGTGTCATGTATTCCTCGTCTACACTTCAAATGAATGTAAATGCGACACTTCCTTGCTAGGAAATAGCGTCTGCAGATGTCTAGGTATCGTAGCAATAGAGTTCTAATGCTTCTTAAAACGCGATATCGCATCTCAGTTATATGTTTCATGGTAAGATATAATATTCATTGCGAAGTGTTATGCATTCCTCGTCTACGATTGAAATGAATGTAAATGCGACACTTCCTTGCAAGGAAATAGCGTTTGCAGATGTCTACGTATCGTAGCAATAGAGTTCAAATGCTTCTTAAAACGCGATATCGCATCTCATTTCTATGTTTCATGGTAAGATATAATATGATTTGCGAAGTGCTATGTATTCCTCGTCTACACTTCAAATGAATGTAAATGCGACACTTCCTTGCAAGGAAATAGCGTTTGCAGATGTCTACGTATCGAAGCAATAGAGTTCAAATGCTTCTTAAAACGCGATATCGCATCTCATTTCTATGTTTCATGGTAAGATATAATATGATATGCGAAGTGTCATGTATTCCTCGTCTACACTTCAAATGAATGTAAATGCGACACTTCCTTGCTAGGAAATAGCGTCTGCAGATGTCTAGGTATCGTAGCAATAGAGTTCTAATGCTTCATAAAACGCGATATCGCATCACATTTCTATGTTTCATGGTAAGATATAATATTCATTGCGAAGCGTTATGCATTCCTCGTATACGATTGAAATGAATGTAAATGCGACACTTCCTTGCAAGGAAATAGCGTTTGCAGATGTCTACGTATCGTAGCAATAGAATTCTTATGATTCTCAAAGCGCAATATCACATCTCATTTCTATGTTTCATGGTAAGATATAATATGATTAGCGAAGTGTTATGTATTCCTCGTCTACACTTCAAATGAATGTGAATGCGACACTTCCTTGCAAAGAAATAGCGTTTGCGAATGTCTACGTATCGAAGCAATAGAGTTCAAATGCTTCTTAAAACGCGATATCGCATCTCATTTCTATGTTTCATGGTAAGATATATTATGATTTGCGAAGTGTTATGTATTCCTCGTCTACACTTCAAATGAATGTAAATGCGACACTTCCTTGCAAGGAAATAGCGTTTACAGATGTCTTCGTATCGTAGCAATAGGGTTCTTATGATTCTTAAAACGCGATATCACATCTCATTTCTATGTTTCATGGTAAGATATAATATGATTTGCGAAGTGTTATGTATTCCTCGTCTACACTTCAAATGAATGTGAATGCGACACTTACTTGCAAGGAAATATCGTTTGCGAATGTCTACCTATCGTAGCAATAGTGTTCTAATGCTTCTTAAAACGCGATATCACATCTCATTTCTATGTTTCATGGTAAGATATAATATGATTTGCGAAGTGTCATGTATTCCTCGTCTACACTTCAAATGAATGTAAATGCGACACTTCCTTGCAAGGAAATAGCGTTTGCAGATGTCTACCTATCGTAGCAATAGAGTTCTAATGCTTCTTAAAACGCGATATCGCATCTCATTTCTATGTTTCATGGTAAGATATAATATGATTTGCGAAGTGTCATGTATTCCTCGTTTACACTTCAAATGAATGTAAATGCGACACTTCCTTGCTAGGAAATAGCGTCTGCAGATGTCTAGGTATCGTAGCAATAGAGTTCTAATGCTTCATAAAACGCGATATCGCATCACATTTCTATGTTTCATGGTAAGATATAATATTCATTGCGAAGCGTTATGCATTCCTCGTATACGATTGAAATGAATGTAAATGCGACACTTCCTTGCAAGGAAATAGCGTTTGCAGATGTCTACGTATCGTAGCAATAGAATTCTTATGATTCTCAAAGCGCGATATCACATCTCATTTCTATGTTTCATGGTAAGATATAATATGATTAGCGAAGTGTTATGTATTCCTCGTCTACACTTCAAATGAATGTGAATGCGACACTTCCTTGCAAGGAAATAGCGTTTGCGAATGTCTACCTATCGTAGCAATATTGTTCTAATGCTTCTTAAAACGCGATATCGCATCTCATTTCTATGTTTCATGGTAAGATATAATATGATTTGCGAAGTGTCATGTATTCCTCGTCTACACTTCAAATGAATGTAAATTCGACACTACCTTGCTAGGAAATAGCGTCTGTTGATGTCTAGGTATCGCAGCAATAGAGTTCTAATGCTCCTTAAAACGCGATATCGCATCTTATTTCTATGTTTCATGGTAAGATATAATATGATTTGCGAAGTGTCTAGTATTCCTCGTCCACACTTCAAAGGAATGTAAATGCGACACATCGTTGCAAGGAAATAGCGTTTGCGAATATCCATCTATCGTAGCTATAGTGTTCTAATGCTTCTTAAAACGCGATATCGCATCATGTTTCTATGTTTCATGGTAAGATATAATATTCATTGCGAAGCGTTATGCATTCCTCGTATACGATTGAAACGAATGTAAATGCGACACTTCCTTGCAAGGAAATAGCGTTTGCAGATGACTACGTATCGTAGCAATAGAATTCTTATGATTCTCAAAGCGCGATATCACATCTCATTTCTATGTTTCATGGTAAGATATAATATGATTAGCGAAGTGTTATGTATTCCTCGTCTACACTTCAAATGAATGTGAATGCGACACTTCCGTGCAAGGAAATAGCGTTTGCGAATGTCTACCTATCGTAGCAATAGTGTTCTAATGCTTCTTAAAACGCGATATCGCATATCATTTCTATGTTTCATGGTAAGATATATTATGATTTGCGAAGTGTTATGTATTCCTCGTCTACACTTCAAGTGAATGTAAATGCGACACTTACTTGCAAGGAAATAGCGTTTGCAGATGTCCACGTATCGTAGCAATAGGGTTCTTATGATTCTTAAAACGCGATATCGCTTCTCATTTCTACGTTTCATGGTAAGATATAATATGATTTGCGAAGTGTCATGTATTCCTCGTCTACACTTCAAATGAATGTAAATGCGACACTTCCTTGCTAGGAAATAGCGTCTGCAGATGTCTAGGTATCGTAGCAATAGAGTTCAAATGCTTCTTAAAACGCGATATCGCATCTCATTTCTATGTTTCATGCTAAGATATATTATGATTTGCGAAGTGTTATGTATTCCTCGTCTACACTTCAAATGAATGTAAATGCGACACTTCCTTGCTAGGAAATAGCGTCTGCAGATGTCTAGGTATCGTAGCAATAGAGTTCTAATGCTTCATAAAACGCGATATCGCATCATATTTCTATGTTTCATGGTAAGATATAATATTCATTGCGAAGCGTTATGCATTCCTCGTATACGATTGAAACGAATGTAAATGCGACACTTCCTTGCAGGGAAATAGCGTTTGCAGATGTCTACGTATCGTAGCAATAGAATTCTTATGATTCTCAAAGCGCGATATCACATCTCATTTCTATGTTTCATGGTAAGATATAATATGATTAGCGAAGTGTTATGTATTCCTCGTCTACACTTCAAATGAATGTGAATGCGACACTTCCGTGCAAGGAAATAGCGTTTGCGAATGTCTACCTATCGTAGCAATAGTGTTCTAATGCTTCTTAAAACGCGATATCGCATATCATTTCTATGTTTCATGGTAAGATATATTATGATTTGCGAAGTGTTATGTATTCCTCGTCTACACTTCAAATGAATGTAAATGCGACACTTCCCTGCAGGGAAATAGCGTTTACAGATGTCTACGTATCGTAGCAATAGAGTTCTTATTAATCTTAAAACGCGATATCACATCTCATTTCTATGTTTCATGGTAAGATATAATGTGATTTGCGAAGTGTTATGTATTCCTCGTCTACACTTCAAATGAATGTGAATGCGAAACTTCCTTGCAAGGAAATAGCGTTTGCGAATGTCTACCTATCGTAGCAATAGTGTTCTAATGCTTCTTAAAACGCGACATCGCATCTCATCTCTATGTTTCATGGTAAGATATAATACGATTTGCGAAGTGTCATGTATTCCTCGTCTACACTTCAAATGAATGTAAATGCGACACTTCCTTGCTAGGAAATAGCGTCTGCAGATGTCTAGGTATCGTAGCAATAGGGTTCTAATGCTTCATAAAACGCGATATCGCATCACATTTCTATGTTTCATGGTAAGATATAATATTCATTGCGAAGTGTTATGCATTCCTCGTATACGATTGAAATGAATGTAAATGCGACACTTCCTTGCAAGGAAATAGCGTTTGCAGATGTCTACGTATCGTAGCAATAGAGTTCAAATGCTTCTTAAAACGCGATATCGCATCTCATTTCTATGTTTCATGGTAAGATATAATATGATTTGCGAAGTGTTATGTATTCCTCGTCTACACTTCAAATGAATGTAAATGCGACACTTCCTTGCAAGGAAATAGCGTTTGCGAATGTCTACCTATCATAGCAATAGTGTTCTTTTGATTATTAAAACGCGATATCGCATCTCATTTCTATGTTTCATGGTAAGATATAATATGATTTGCGAAGTGTTATGTATTCCTCGCCTACACTTCAAATGAATGTAAATGCGACACTTCCTTGCAAGGAAATAGCGTTTGCAGATGTCTACCTATCGTAGCAATAGAGTTCTAATGCTTCTTAAAACGCGATATCGCATCTCATTTCTATGGTTCATGGTAAGATATAATATGATTTGCGAAGTGTTATGTACTCCTCGTCTACACTTCAAATGAATGTAAATGTGACACTTCCTTGCAAGGAAATAGCGTTTGCGAATGTCTACCTATCATAGCAATAGTGTTCTAATGCTTCTAAAATGCGATATCGCATCTCATCTCTATGTTTCATGGTAAGATATAATATGATTTGCGAAGTGTTATGTATTCCTCGTCTACACATCAAATGAATGTAAATGAGACACTTCCTTGTGAGGAAATAGCGTTTGCACATGTCTACCTATCGTAGCAATAGAGTTCTAATGCTTCTTAAAACGCGAAATCGCATCTCATTTCTATGTTTCATGGTAAGATATAATATGATTTGCGAAGTGTCATGTATTCCTCGTCTACACTTCAAATGAATGTAAATGCGACACTTCCTTGCTAGGAAATAGCGTCTGCAGATGTCTAGGTATCATAGCAATAGAGTTCTAATGCTTCATAAAACGCGATATCGCATCACATTTCTATGTTTCATGGTAAGATATAATATTCATTGCGAAGTGTTATGCATTCCTCGTATGCGATTGAAATGAATGTAAATGCGACACTTCCTTGCAAGGAAATAGCGTTTGCAGATGTCTACGTATCGTAGCAATAGAGTTCAAATGCTTCTTAAAACGCGATATCGCATCTCATTTCTATGTTTCATGGTAAGATATAATATGATTTGCGAAGTGTTATGTATTCCTCGTCTACACTTCAAATGAATGTAAATGCGACACTTCCTTGCGAGGAAATAGCGTTTGCGAATGTCTACCTATCATAGCAATAGTGTTCTAATGCTTCTTAAAACGCGATATCGCATCTCATCTCTATGTTTCATGGTAAGATGTAATATGATTTGCGAAGTGTTATGTATTCCTCGTCTACACTTCAAATGAATGTAAATGCGACACTTCCTCGCTAGGATATAGCGTTTGCAGATGTCTACGTATCGTAGCAATAGAGTTCTTTTGATTATTAAAACGCGATATCGCATCTCAATTCTATGTTTCATGGTAAGATATAATATGATTTGCGAAGTGTTATGTATTCCTCGTCTACACTGCAAATGAATGTAAATGCGACACTTCCTTGCAAGGAAATAGCGTTTGCAGATGTCTACCTATCGTAGCAATAGAGTTCTAATGCTTCTTAAAACGCGATATCGCATCTCATTTCTATGTTTCATGGTAAGATATAATATGATTTGCGAAGTGTCATGTATTCCTCGTCTACACTTCAAATGAATGTAAATGCGACACTTCCTTGCTAGGAAGTAGCGTCTGCAGATGTCTAGGTATCGTAGCAATAGAGTTCTAATCCTTCATAAAACGCGATATCGCATCACATTTCTATGTTTCATGGTAAGATATAATATTCTTTGCGAAGTGTTATGCATTCCTCGTCTACGATTCAAATGAATGTAAATGCGACACTTCCTTGCAAGGAAATAGCGTTTGCAGATGTCTACGTATCGTAGCAATAGAGTTCTTATGATTCTTAAAACGCGATATCGCATCTCATTTCTATGTTTCATCGTAAGATATAATATGAATTGCGAAGTGTTATGTATTCCTCGTCTACACTTCAAATGAATGTGAATGCGAAACTTCCTCGCTAGGAAATAGCGTTTGCAGATGACTACGTATCGTAGCAATAGATTTCCAATGCTTCTTAAAACGCGATATCGCATCTGATTTCTATGTTTCATGGTAAGATATAATATGATTTGCGAAGTGTTATGTGGTCCTCGTCTACACCTCAAATGAATGTAAATGCGACACTTCCTTGCAAGGAAATAGCGTTTGCAGATGTCTACGTATCGAAGCAATAGAGTTCAAATGCTTCTTAAAACGAGATATTGCATCTCATATCTATGTTTCATGATAAGATATAATATTCATTGCGAAGTGTTATGCATTCCTCGTCTACGATTCAAATGAATGTAAATGCGACACTTCCTCGCTAGGAAATAGCGTTTGCAGATGTCTACGTATCGTAGCAATAGAGTTCTAATGCTGCTTAAAACGCGATATCGCATCTCAATTCTATGTTTCATGGTAAGATATAATATGATTTGCGAAGTGTTATGTATTCCTCGTCTACACTTCAAATGAATGTAAATGCGACACTTCCTTGCAAGGAAATAGCGTTTGCAGATGTCTACCTATCGTAGCAATAGAGTTCTAATGCTTCTTAAAACGCGATATCGCATCTCATTTCTATGTTTCATGGTAAGATATAATATGATTTGCGAAGTGTCATGTATTCCTCGTCTACACTTCAAATGAATGTAAATGCGACACTTCCTTGCTAGGAAATAGCGTCTGCAGATGTCTAGGTATCGTAGCAATAGAGTTCTAATCCTTCATAAAACGCGATATCGCATCACATTTCTATGTTTCATGGTAAGATATAATATTCTTTGCGAAGTGTTATGCATTCCTCGTCTACGATTCAAATGAATGTAAATGCGACACTTCCTTGCAAGGAAATAGCGTTTGCAGATGTCTACGTATCGTAGCAATAGAGTTCTTATGATTCTTAAAACGCGATATCGCATCTCATTCCTATGTTTCGTGGTAAGATATAATATGAATTGCGAAGTGTTATGTATTCCTCGTCTACACTTCAAATGAATGTGAATACGAAACTTCCTCGCTAGGAAATAGCGTTTGCAGATGTCTACGTATCGTAGCAATAGATTTCTAATGCTTCTTAAAACGCGATATCGCATCTGATTTCTATGTTTCATGGTAAGATATAATATGATTTGCGAAGTGTTATGTTTTCCTCGTCTACACCTCAAATGAATGTAAATGCGACACTTCTTTGCAAGGATATAGCGTTTGCAGATGTCTACGTATCGAAGCAATAGAGTTCAAATGCTTCTTAAAACGAGATATTGCATCTCATATCTATGTTTCATGATAAGATATAATATTCATTGCGAAGTGTTATGCATTCCTCGTCTACGATTCAAATGAATGTAAATGCAACACTTCCTTGCAAGGAAATAGCGTTTGCGAATGTCTAACTATCATAGCAATAGTGTTCTAATGCTCCTTAAAACGCGATATCGCATCTCATCTCTATGTTTCATGGTAAGATATAATATGATTTGCGAAGTGTCATGTATTCCTCGTCTACACTTCAAATGAATGTGAATGCGAAACTTCCTCGCTAGGAAATAGCGTTTGCAGATGTCTACGTATCGTAGCAATAGATTTCTAATGCTTCTTAAAACGCGATATCGCATCTGATTTCTATGTTTCATGGTAAGATATAATATGAATTGCGAAGTGTTATGTATTCCTCGTCTACACTTCAAATGAATGTGAATGCGAAACTTCCTCGCTAGGAAATAGCGTTTGCAGATGTCTACGTATCGTAGCAATAGATTTCTAATGCTTCTTAAAACGAGATATTGCATCTCCTATCTATGTTTCATGATAAGATATAATATTCATTGCGAAGTGTTATGCATTCCTCGTCTACGATTCAAATGAATGTAAATGCGACACTTCTTCGCTAGGAAATAGCGTTTGCAGATGTCTACGTATCGTAGCAATAGAGTTCTTTTGATTATTAAAACGCGATATCGCATCTCATTTCTATGTTTCATGGTAAGATATAATATGATTTGCGAAGTGTTATGTATTCCTCGTCTACACTTCAAATGAATGTAAATGCGACACTTCCTTGCAAGGAAATAGCGTTTGCAGATGTCTACCTATCGTAGCAATAGGGTTCTAATGCTTCTTAAAACGCGATATCGCATCTCATTTCTATGTTTCATGGTAAGATATAATATGATTTGCGAAGTGTCATGTATTCCACGTCTACACTTCAAATGAATGTAAATGCGACACTTCCTTGCTAGGAAATAGCGTCTGCAGATGTCTAGGTATCGTAGCAATAGAGTTCTAATCCTTCATAAAACGCGATATCGCATCACATTTCTATGTTTCATGGTAAGATATACTATTCATTGCGAAGTGTTATGCATTCCTCGTATACGATTGAAATTAATGTAAATGCGACACTTCCTTGCAAGGAAATAGCGTTTGCAGATGTCTACGTATCGTAGCAATAGAGTTCTTATGATTCTTAAAACGCGATATCGCATCTCATTTCTATGTTTCATGGTAAGATATAATATGAATTGCGAAGTGTTATGTATTCCTCGTCTACACTTCAAATGAATGTGAATGCGAAACTTCCTCGCTAGGAAATAGCGTTTGCAGATGACTACGTATCGTAGCAATAGATTTCTAATGCTTCTTAAAACACGATATCGCATCTGATTTCTATGTTTCATGGTAAGATATAATATGATTTGCGAAGTGTTATGTTTTCCTCGTCTACACCTCAAATGAATGTAAATGCGACACTTCCTTGCAAGGAAATAGCGTTTGCAGATGTCTACGTATCGAAGCAATAGAGTTCAAATGCTTCTTAAAACGAGATATTGCATCTCATATCTATGTTTCATGATAAGATATAATATTCATTGCGAAGTGTTATGCATTCCTCGTCTACGATTCAAATGAATGTAAATGCGACACTTCCTCGCTAGGAAATAGCGTTTGCAGATGTCTACGTATCGTAGCAATAGAGTTCTAATGCTGCTTAAAACGCGATATCGCATCTCAATTCTATGTTTCATGGTAAGATATAATATGATTTGCGAAGTGTTATGTATTCCTCGTCTACACTTCAAATGAATGTAAATGCGACACTTCCTTGCAAGGAAATAGCGTTTGCAGATGTCTACCTATCGTAGCAATAGAGTTCTAATGCTTCTTAAAACGCGATATCGCATCTCATTTCTATGTTTCATGGTAAGATATAATATGATTTGCGAAGTGTCATGTATTCCTCGTCTACACTTCAAATGAATGTAAATGCGACACTTCCTTGCTAGGAAATAGCGTCTGCAGATGTCTAGGTATCGTAGCAATAGAGTTCTAATCCTTCATAAAACGCGATATCGCATCACATTTCTATGTTTCATGGTAAGATATAATATTCTTTGCGAAGTGTTATGCATTCCTCGTCTACGATTCAAATGAATGTAAATGCGACACTTCCTTGCAAGGAAATAGCGTTTGCAGATGTCTACGTATCGTAGCAATAGAGTTCTTATGATTCTTAAAACGCGATATCGCATCTCATTCCTATGTTTCGTGGTAAGATATAATATGAATTGCGAAGTGTTATGTATTCCTCGTCTACACTTCAAATGAATGTGAATACGAAACTTCCTCGCTAGGAAATAGCGTTTGCAGATGTCTACGTATCGTAGCAATAGATTTCCAATGCTTCTTAAAACGCGATATCGCATCTGATTTCTATGTTTCATGGTAAGATATAATATGATTTGCGAAGTGTTATGTTTTCCTCGTCTACACCTCTAATGAATGTAAATGCGACACTTCCTTGCAAGGATATAGCGTTTGCAGATGTCTACGTATCGAAGCAATAGAGTTCAAATGCTTCTTAAAACGAGATATTGCATCTCATATCTATGTTTCATGATAAGATATAATATTCATTGCGAAGTGTTATGCATTCCTCGTCTACGATTCAAATGAATGTAAATGGAACACTTCCTTGCAAGGAAATAGCGTTTGCGAATGTCTAACTATCATAGCAATAGTGTTCTAATGCTTCTTAAAACGCGATATCGCATCTCATCTCTATGTTTCATGGTAAGATATAATATGATTTGCGAAGTGTCATGTATTCCTCGTCTACACTTCAAATGAATGTGAATGCGAAACTTCCTCGCCAGGAAATAGCGTCTGCAGATGTCTACGTATCGTAGCAATAGATTTCTAATGCTTCTTAAAACGCGATATCGCATCTGATTTCTATGTTTCATGGTAAGATATAATATGAATTGCGAAGTGTTATGTATTCCTCGTCTACACTTCAAATGAATGTGAATGCGAAACTTCCTCGCTAGGAAATAGCGTTTGCAGATGTCTACGTATCGTAGCAATAGATTTCTAATGCTTCTTAAAACGAGATATTGCATCTCATATCTATGTTTCATGATAAGATATAATATTCATTGCGAAGTGTTATGCATTCCTCGTCTACGATTCAAATGAATGTAAATGCGACACTTCCTCGCTAGGAAATAGCGTTTGCAGATGTCTACGTATCGTAGCAATAGAGTTCTTTTGATTATTAAAACGCGATATCGCATCTCATTTCTATGTTTCATGGTAAGATATAATATGATTTGCGAAGTGTTATGTATTCCTCGTCTACACTTCAAATGAATGTAAATGCGACACTTCCTTGCAAGGAAATAGCGTTTGCAGATGTCTACCTATCGTAGCAATAGAGTTCTAATGCTTCTTAAAACGCGATATCGCATCTCATTTCTATGTTTCATGGTAAGATATAATATGATTTGCGAAGTGTCATGTATTCCTCGTCTACACTTCAAATGAATGTAAATGCGACACTTCCTTGCTAGGAAATAGCGTCTGCAGATGTCTAGGTATCGTAGCAATAGAGTTCTAATCCTTCATAAAACGCGATATCGCATCACATTTCTATGTTTCATGGTAAGATATACTATTCATTGCGAAGTGTTATGCATTCCTCGTATACGATTGAAATTAATGTAAATGCGACACTTCCTTGCAAGGAAATAGCGTTTGCAGATGTCTACGTATCGTAGCAGTAGAGTTCAAATGCTTCTTAAAACGCGATATCGCATCTCAATTCTATGTTTCATGGTAAGATATAATATGATTTGCGAAGTGTTATGTATTCCTCGTCTACACTTCAAATGAATGTAAATGCGACACTTCCTTGCAAGGAAATAGCGTTTGCAGATGTCTACCTATCGTAGCAATAGAGTTCTAATGCTTCTTAAAACGCGATATCGCATCTCATTTCTATGTTTCATGGTAAGATATAATATGATTTGCGAAGTGTCATGTATTCCTCGTCTACACTTCAAATGAATGTAAATGCGACACTTCCTTGCTAGGAAATAGCGTCTGCAGATGTCTAGGTATCGTAGCAATAGAGTTCTAATCCTTCATAAAACGCGATATCGCATCACATTTCTATGTTTCATGGTAAGATATACTATTCATTGCGAAGTGTTATGCATTCCTCGTATACGATTGAAATTAATGTAAATGCGACACTTCCTTGCAAGGAAATAGCGTTTGCAGATGTCTACGTATCGTAGCAGTAGAGTTCAAATGCTTCTTAAAACGCGATATCGCATCTCAATTCTATGTTTCATGGTAAGATATAATATGATTTGCGAAGTGTTATGTATTCCTCGTCTACACTTCAAATGAATGTGAATGCGACACTTCCTTGCATGGAAATAGCGTTTGCAGATGTCTACCTATCGTAGCAATAGAGTTCTAATGCTTCTTAAAACGCGATATCGCATCTCATTTCTATGTTTCATGGTAAGATATAATATGATTTGCGAAGTGTCATGTATTCCTCGTCTACACTTCAAATGAATGTAAATGCGACACTTCCTTGCTAGGAAATAGCGTCTGCAGATGTCTAGGTATCGTAGCAATAGAGTTCTAATGCTTCTTAAAACGCGATATCGCATCTGATTTCTATGTTTCATGGTAAGATATAATATGATTTGCGAAGTGTTATGTTTTCCTCGTCTACACCTCAAATGAATGTAAATGCGACACTTCCTTGCAAGGATATAGCGTTTGCAGATGTCTACGTATCGAAGCAATAGAGTTCAAATGCTTCTTAAAACGAGATATTGCATCTCATATCTATGTTTCATGATAAGATATAATATTCATTGCGAAGTGTTATGCATTCCTCGTCTACGATTCAAATGAATGTAAATGCGACACTTCCTCGCTAGGAAATAGCGTTTGCAGATGTGTACGTATCGTAGCAATAGAGTTCTTTTGATTATTAAAACGCGATATCGCATCTCATTTCTATGTTTCATGGTAAGATATAATATGATTTGCGAAGTGTTATGTATTCCTCGTCTACACTTCAAATGAATGTAAATGCGACACTTCCTTGCAAGGAAATAGCGTTTGCAGATGTCTACCTATCGTAGCAATAGAGTTCTAATGCTTCTTAAAACGCGATATCGCATCTCATTTCTATGTTTCATGGTAAGATATAATATGATTTGCGAAGTGTCATGTATTCCTCGTCTACACTTCAAATGAATGTAAATGCGACACTTCCTTGCTAGGAAATAGCGTCTGCAGATGTCTAGGTATCGTAGCAATAGAGTTCTAATCCTTCATAAAACGCGATATCGCATCACATTTCTATGTTTCATGGTAAGATATAATATGATTTGCGAAGTGTTATGTATTCCTCGTCTACACTTCAAATGAATGTAAATGCGACACTTCCTTGCAAGGAAATAGCGTTTGCGAATGTCTACCTATCATAGCAATAGAGTTCAAATGCTTCTTAAAACGCGATATCGCATCTCATTTCTATGTTTCATGGTAAGATATAATATGATTTGCGAAGTGTTATGTATTCCTCGTCTACACTTCAAATGAGTGTAAATGCAACACTTCCTTGCAAGGAAATAGCGTTTGCGAATGTCTAACTATCATAGCAATAGTGTTCTAATGCTTCTTAAAACGCGATATCGCATCTCATCTCTATGTTTCATGGTAAGATATAATATGATTTGCGAAGTGTCATGTATTCCTCGTCTACACTTCAAATGAATGTGAATGCGAAACTTCCTCGCTAGGAAATAGCGTTTGCAGATGTCTACGTATCGTAGCAATAGATTTCTAATGCTTCTTAAAACGCGATATCGCATCTGATTTCTATGTTTCATGGTAAGATATAATATGAATTGCGAAGTGTTATGTATTCCTCGTCTACACTTCAAATGAATGTGAATGCGAAACTTCCTCGCTAGGAAATAGCGTTTGCAGATGTCTACGTATCGTAGCAATAGATTTCTAATGCTTCTTAAAACGAGATATTGCATCTCATATCTATGTTTCATGATAAGATATAATATTCATTGCGAAGTGTTATGCATTCCTCGTCTACGATTCAAATGAATGTAAATGCGACACTTCCTCGCTAGGAAATAGCGTTTGCAGATGTCTACGTATCGTAGCAATAGAGTTCTTTTGATTATTAAAACGCGATATCGCATCTCATTTCTATGTTTCATGGTAAGATATAATATGATTTGCGAAGTGTTATGTATTCCTCGTCTACACTTCAAATGAATGTAAATGCGACACTTCCTTGCAAGGAAATAGCGTTTGCAGATGTCTACCTATCGTAGCAATAGAGTTCTAATGCTTCTTAAAACGCGATATCGCATCTCATTTCTATGTTTCATGGTAAGATATAATATGATTTGCGAAGTGTCATGTATTCCTCGTCTACACTTCAAATGAATGTAAATGCGACACTTCCTTGCTAGGAAATAGCGTCTGCAGATGTCTAGGTATCGTAGCAATAGAGTTCTAATCCTTCATAAAACGCGATATCGCATCACATTTCTATGTTTCATGGTAAGATATACTATTCATTGCGAAGTGTTATGCATTCCTCGTATACGATTGAAATTAATGTAAATGCGACACTTCCTTGCAAGGAAATAGCGTTTGCAGATGTCTACGTATCGTAGCAGTAGAGTTCAAATGCTTCTTAAAACGCGATATCGCATCTCATTTCTATGTTTCATGGTAAGATATAATATGATTTGCGGAGTGTTATGTATTCCTCGTCTACACTTCAAATGAATGTAAATGCGACACTTCCTTGCAAGGAAATAGCGTTTGCGAATGTCTAACTATCATAGCAATTGTGTTCTAATGCTTCTTAAAACGCGATATCGCATCTCATCTCTATGTTTCATGGTAAGATATAATATGATTTGCGTAGTGTTATGTATTCCTCGTCTACACTTCAAATGAATGTAAATGCGACACTTACTTGCAAGGAAATAGCGTTTGCAGATGTCTACGTATCGTAGCAATAGAGTTCTTATGATTCTTAAAACGCGATATCGCTTCTCATTTCTATGTTTCATGGTAAGATATAATATGATTTGCGAAGTGTTATGTATTCCTCGTCTACACTTCAAATGGATGTAAATGCGACACTTACTTGCAAGGAAATAGCGTTTGCAGATGCCTACGTATCGTAGCAATAGAGTTCTTATGATTCTTAAAACGCGATATCGCTTCTCATTTCTATGTTTCATAGTAAGATATAATATTCTTTGCGAAGTGTTATGCATTCCTCGTCTACGATTCAAATGAATGTAAATGCGACACTTCCTTGCAAGGAAATAGCGTTTGCAGATGTCTACGTATCGTAGCAATAGAGTTCTTATGATTCTTAAAACGCGATATCGCATCTCATTTCTATGTTTCATGGTAAGATATAATATGAATTGCGAAGTGTTATGTATTCCTCGTCTAGACTTCAAATGAATGTGAATGCGAAACTTCCTCGCTAGGAAATAGCGTTTGCAGATGTCTACGTATCGTAGCAATAGATTTCTAATGCTTCTTAAAACGCGATATCGCATCTGATTTCTATGTTTCATGGTAAGATATAATATGATTTGCGAAGTGTTATGTTTTCCTCGTCTACACCTCAAATGAATGTAAATGCGACACTTCCTTGCAAGGAAATAGCGTTTGCAGATGTCTACGTATCGAAGCAATAGAGTCCAAATGCTTCTTAAAACGAGATATTGCATCTCATATGTATGTTTCATAATAAGATATAATATTCATTGCGAAGTGTTATGCATTCCTCGTCTACGATTCAAATGAATGTAAATGCGACACTTCCTCGCTAGGAAATAGCGTTTACAGATGTCTACGTATCGTAGCAATAGTGTTCTTTTGATTCTTAAAACGCGATATCGCATCTCATTTCTATGTTTCATGGTAAGATATAATATGATTTGCGAAGTGTTATGTATTCCTCGACTACACTTCAAATGAATGTAAATGCGACACTTCCTCGCTAGGAAATAGCGTTTGCAGATGTCTACGTATCGTAGCAATAGAGTTCAAATGCTTCTTAAAACGCGATATCGCATCTCATTTCTATGTTTCATGGTAAGATATAATATGATTTGCGAAGTGCTATGTATTCCTCGTCTACACTTCAAATGAATGTAAATGCGACACTTCCTTGCTAGGAAATAGCGTCTGCAGATGTCTAGGTATCGTAGCAATAGAGTTCTAATCCTTCATAAAACGCGATATCGCATCACATTTCTATGTTTCATGGTAAGATATACTATTCATTGCGAAGTGTTATGCATTCCTCGTATACGATTGAAATTAATGTAAGTGCGACACATCCTTGCAAGGAAATAGCGTTTGCAGATGTCTACGTATCGTAGCAATAGAGTTCTTATGATTCTTAAAACGCGATATCGCATCTCATTCCTATGTTTCATGGTAAGATATAATATGATTTGCGAAGTGTTATGTATTCCTCGTCTACACTTCAAATGAATGTAAATGCGACACTTCCTTGCAAGGAAATAGCGTTTGCGAATGTCTACCTATCATAGCAATAGAGTTCAAATGCTTCTTAAAACGCGATATCGCATCTCATTTCTATGTTTCATGGTAAGATATAATATGATTTGCGAAGTGTTATGCATTCCTCGTCTACACTTCAAATGAGTGTAAATGCGACACTTCCTTGCAAGGAAATAGCGTTTGCGAATGTCTAACTATCATAGCAATAGTGTTCTAATGCTTCTTAAAACGCGATATCGCATCTCATCTCTATGTTTCATGGTAAGATATAATATGATTTGCGAAGTGTCATGTATTCCTCGTCTACACTTCAAATGAATGTGAATGCGAAACTTCCTCGCTAGGAAATAGCGTTTGCAGATGTCTACGTATCGTAGCAATAGATTTCTAATGCTTCTTAAAACGCGATATCGCATCTGATTTCTATGTTTCATGGTAAGATATAATATGAATTGCGAAGTGTTATGTATTCCTCGTCTACACTTCAAATGAATGTGAATGCGAAACTTCCTCGCTAGGAAATAGCGTTTGCAGATGTCTACGTATCGTAGCAATAGATTTCTAATGCTTCTTAAAACGCGATATCGCATCTGATTTCTCTGTTTCATAGTAAGATATAATATGATTTGCGAAGTGTTATGTATTCCTCGTCTACACTTCAAATGAATGTAAATGCGACACTTCCTTGCAAGGAAATAGCGTTTGCAGATGTCTACCTATCGTAGCAATAGAGTTCTAATGCTTCTTAAAACGCGATATCGCATCTCATTTCTATGTTTCATGGTAAGATATAATATGATTTGCGAAGTGTCATGTATTCCTCGTCTACACTTCAAATGAATGTAAATGCGACACTTCCTTGCTAGGAAATAGCGTCTGCAGATGTCTAGGTATCGTAGCAATAGAGTTCTAATCCTTCATAAAACGCGATATCGCATCACATTTCTATGTTTCATGGTAAGATATAATATTCTTTGCGAAGTGTTATGCATTCCTCGTCTACGATTCAAATGAATGTAAATGCGACACTTCCTTGCAAGCAAATAGCGTTTGCAGATGTCTACGTATCGTAGCAATAGTGTTCTTATGATTCTTAAAACGCGATATCGCATCTCATTTCTATGTTTCATGGTAAGATATAATATGAATTGCGAAGTGTTATGTATTCCTCGTCTACACTTCAAATGAATGTGAATGCGAAACTTCCTCGCTAGGAAATAGCGTTTGCAGATGACTACGTATCGTAGCAATAGATTTCTAATGCTTCTTAAAACGCGATATCGCATCTGATTTCTATGTTTCATGGTAAGATATGATATGATTTGCGAAGTGTTATGTTTTCCTCGTCTACACCTCAAATGAATGTAAATGCGACACTTCCTTGCAAGCAAATAGCGTTTGCAGATGTCTACGTATCGAAGCAATAGAGTTCAAATGCTTCTTAAAACGAGATATTGCATCTCATATCTATGTTTCATGATAAGATATAATATTCATTGCGAAGTGTTATGCATTCCTCGTCTACGATTCAAATGAATGTAAATGCGACACTTCCTCGCTAGGAAATAGCGTTTGCAGATGTCTACGTATCGTAGCAATAGAGTTCTTTTGATTATTAAAACGCGATATCGCATCTCAATTCTATGTTTCATGGTAAGATATAATATGATTTGCGAAGTGTTATGTATTCCTCGTCTACACTGCAAATGAATGTAAATGCGACACTTCCTTGCAAGGAAATAGCGTTTGCAGATGTCTACCTATCGTAGCAATAGAGTTCTAATGCTTCTTAAAACGCGATATCGCATCTCATTTCTATGTTTCATGGTAAGATATAATATGATTTGCGAAGTGTTATGTTTTCCTCGTCTACACCTCAAATGAATGTAATTGCGACACTTCCTTGCAAGGAAATAGCGTTTGCAGATGCCTACGTATCGTAGCAATAGAGTTCTTATGATTCTTAAAACGCGATATCGCTTCTCATTTCTATGTTTCATAGTAAGATATAATATTCTTTGCGAAGTGTTATGCATTCCTCGTCTACGATTCAAATGAATGTAAATGCGACACTTCCTTGCAAGGAAATAGCGTTTGCAGATGTCTACGTATCGTAGCAATAGAGTTCTTATAATTCTTAAAACGCGATATCGCATCTCATTTCTATGTTTCATGGTAAGATATAATATGAATTGCGAAGTGTTATGTATTCCTCGTCTACACTTCAAATGAATGTGAATGCGAAACTTCCTCGCTAGGAAATAGCGTTTGCAGATGTCTACGTATCGTAGCAATAGAGTTCTTTTGATTATTAAAACGCGATATCGCATCTCAATTCTATGTTTCATGGTAAGATATAATATGATTTGCGAAGTGTTATGTATTCCTCGTCTACACTGCAAATGAATGTAAATGCGACACTTCCTTGCTAGGAAATAGCGTCTGCAGATGTCTAGGTATCGTAGCAATAGAGTTCTAATCCTCCATAAAACGCGATATCGCATCACATTTCTATGTTTCATGGTAAGATATAATATGATTTGCGAAGTGTTATGTTTTCCTCGTCTACACCTCAAATGAATGTAATTGCGACACTTCCTTGCAAGGAAATAGCGTTTGCAGATGCCTACGTATCGTAGCAATAGAGTTCTTATGATTCTTAAAACGCGATATCGCTTCTCATTTCTATGTTTCATAGTAAGATATAATATTCTTTGCGAAGTGTTATGCATTCCTCGTCTACGATTCAAATGAATGTAAATGCGACACTTCCTTGCAAGGAAATAGCGTTTGCAGATGTCTACGTATCGTAGCAATAGAGTTCTTATGATTCTTAAAACGCGATATCGCATCTCATTTCTATGTTTCATGGTAAGATATAATATGAATTGCGAAGTGTTATGTATTCCTCGTCTACACTTCAAATGAATGTGAATGCGAAACTTCCTCGCTAGGAAATAGCGTTTGCAGATGTCTACGTATCGTAGCAATAGATTTCTAATGCTTCTTAAAACGCGATATCGCATCTGATTTCTATGTTTCATGGTAAGATATAATATGATTTGCGAAGTGTTATGTTTTCCTCGTCTACACCTCAAATGAATGTAAATGCGACACTTCCTTGCAAGGAAATAGCGTTTGCGAATGTCTAACTATCATAGCAATTGTGTTCTAATGCTTCTTAAAACGCGATATCGCATCTCATCTCTATGTTTCATGGTAAGATATAATATGATTTGCGTAGTGTTATGTATTCCTCGTCTACACTTCAAATGAATGTAAATGCGACACTTACTTGCAAGGAAATAGCGTTTGCAGATGTCTACGTATCGTAGCAATAGAGTTCTTATGATTCTTAAAACGCGATATCGCTTCTCATTTCTATGTTTCATGGTAAGATATAATATGATTTGCGAAGTGTTATGTATTCCTCGTCTACACTTCAAATGGATGTAAATGCGACACTTACTTGCAAGGAAATAGCGTTTGCAGATGCCTACGTATCGTAGCAATAGAGTTCTTATGATTCTTAAAACGCGATATCGCTTCTCATTTCTATGTTTCATAGTAAGATATAATATTCTTTGCGAAGTGTTATGCATTCCTCGTCTACGATTCAAATGAATGTAAGTGCGACACTTCCTTGCAAGGAAATAGCGTTTGCAGATGTCTACGTATCGTAGCAATAGAGTTCTTATGATTCTTAAAACGCGATATCGCATCTCATTTCTATGTTTCATGGTAAGATATAATATGAATTGCGAAGTGTTATGTATTCCTCGTCTACACTTCAAATGAATGTGAATGCGAAACTTCCTCGCTAGGAAATAGCGTTTGCAGATGTCTACGTATCGTAGCAATAGATTTCTAATGCTTCTTAAAACGCGATATCGCATCTGATTTCTATGTTTCATGGTAAGATATAATATGATTTGCGAAGTGTTATGTTTTCCTCGTCTACACCTCAAATGAATGTAAATGCGACACTTCCTTGCAAGGAAATAGCGTTTGCAGATGTCTACGTATCGAAGCAATAGAGTTCAAATGCTTCTTAAAACGAGATATTGCATCTCATATCTATGTTTCATAATAAGATATAATATTCATTGCGAAGTGTTATGCATTCCTCGTCTACGATTCAAATGAATGTAAATGCGACACTTCCTCGCTAGGAAATAGCGTTTACAGATGTCTACGTATCGTAGCAATAGAGTTCTTTTGATTCTTAAAACGCGATATCGCATCTCATTTCTATGTTTCATGGTAAGATATAATATGATTTGCGAAGTGTTATGTATTCCTCGTCTACACTTCAAATGAATGTAAATGCGACACTTCCTTGCAAGGAAATAGCGTTTGCAAATGTCTACCTATCGTAGCAATAGTGTTCTAATGCTTCTTAAAGCGCGATACCGCATCTCAGTTCTATGTTTCATGGTAAGATATAATATGATTTGCGAAGTGTTATGTTTTCCTCGTCTACACTTCAAATGAATGTAAATGCGACACTTCCTTGCAAGGAAATAGCGTTTGCAGATGTCTACGTATCGTAGCAATAGAGTTCTAATGCTTCTTAAAACGCGATATCGCATCTCATTTCTATGTTTCATGGTAAGATACAATATGATTTGCGAAGTGTTATGTATTCCTCGTCTACACTTCAAATGAATGTAAATGCGACACTTCCTCGCTAGGAAATAGCGTTTGCAGATGTCTACGTATCGTAGCAATAGAGTTCAAATGCTTCTTAAAACGCGATATCGCATCTCATTTCTATGTTTCATGGTAAGATATAATATGATTTGCGAAGTGCTATGTATTCCTCGACTACACTTCAAATGAATGTAAATGCGACACTTCCTTGCAAGGAAATAGCGTTTGCGAATGTCTACCTATCATAGCAATAGTGTTCTAATGCTTCTTAAAACGCGATATCGCATCTCATCTCTATGTTTCATGGTAAGATGTAATATGATTTGCGAAGTGTTATGTATTCCTCGTCTACACTTCAAATGGATGTAAATGCGACACTTACTTGCAAGGAAATAGCGTTTGCAGATGTCTACGTATCGTAGCAATAGAGTTCTTATGATTCTTAAAACGCGATATCGCTTCTCATTTCTATGTTTCATGGTAAGATATAATATTCTCTGCGAAGTGTTATGCATTCCTCGTCTACGATTCAAATGAATGTAAATGCGACACTTCCTTGCAAGGAAATAGCGTTTGCAGATGTCTACGTATCGTAGCAATAGAGTTCTTATGATTCTTAAAACGCGATATCGCATCTCATTTCTATGTTTCATGGTAAGATATAATATGAATTGCGAAGTGTTATGTATTCCTCGTCTACACTTCAAATGAATGTGAATGCGAAACTTCCTCGCTAGGAAATAGCGTTTGCAGATGTCTACGTATCGTAGCAATAGATTTCTAATGCTTCTTAAAACGCGATATCGCATCTGATTTCTATGTTTCATGGTAAGATATAATATGATTTGCGAAGTGTTATGTTTTCCTCGTCTACACCTCAAATGAATGTAAATGCGACACTTCCTCGCTAGGAAATAGCGTTTACAGATGTCTACGTATCGTAGCAATAGAGTTCTTTTGATTCTTAAAACGCGATATCGCATCTCATTTCTATGTTTCATGGTAAGATATAATATGATTTGCGAAGTGTTATGTATTCCTCGTCTACACTTCAAATGAATGTAAATGCGACACTTCCTTGCAAGGATATAGCGTTTGCAAATGCCTACCTATCGTAGCAATAGTATTCTAATGCTTCTTAAAACGCGATACCGCATCTCAGTAATATGTTTCATGGTAAGATATAATATGATTTGCGAAGTGTTATGTTTTCCTCGTCTACAATTCAAATGAATGTAAATGCGACACTACCTTGCTAGGAAATAGCGTCTGCAGATGTCTAGGTATCGCAGCAATAGAGTTCTAATGCTTCTTAAAACGCGATATCGCATCTCATTTCTATGTTTCATGGTAAGATATAATATGATTTGCGAAGTGTTATGTATTCCTCGTCTACGATTCAAATGAATGTAAATGCGACACTTCCTTGCAAGGAAATAGCGTTTGCAGATGTCTACGTATCGTAGCAATAGAGTTCTAATGCTTCTTAAAACGCTATATCGCATCTCATTTCAATGTTTCATGGTAAGATATAATATGATTTGCGAAGTGTTATGTATTCCTCGTCTACACTTCAAATGAATGTAAATGCGACACTTCCTCGCTAGGAAATAGCGTTTGCAGATGTCTACGTATCGTAGCAATAGAGTTCAAATGCTTCTTAAAACGCGATATCGCATCTCATTTCTATGTTTCATGGTAAGATATAATATGATTTGCGAAGTGTTATGTATTCCTCGTCTACACTTCAAATGAATGTAAATGCGACACTTCCTTGCAAGGAAATAGCGTTTGCGAATGTCTACCTATCATAGCAATAGTGTTCTAATGCTTCTTAAAACGCGATATCGCATCTCATCTCTATGTTTCATGGTAAGATGTAATATGATTTGCGAAGTGTTATGTATTCCTCGTCTACACTTCAAATGGATGTAAATGCGACACTTACTTGCAAGGAAATAGCGTTTGCAGATGTCTACGTATCGTAGCAATAGAGTTCTTATGATTCTTAAAACGCGATATCGCTTCTCATTTCTATGTTTCATGGTAAGATATAATATTCTCTGCGAAGTGTTATGCATTCCTCGTCTACGATTCAAATGAATGTAAATGCGACACTTCCTTGCAAGGAAATAGCGTTTGCAGATGTCTACGTATCGTAGCAATAGAGTTCTTATGATACTTAAAACGCGATATCGCATCTCATTTCTATGTTTCATGGTAAGATATAATATGAACTGCGAAGTGTTATGTATTCCTCGTCTACACTTCAAATGAATGTGAATGCGAAACTTCCTCGCTAGGAAATAACGTTTGCAGATGTCTACGTATCGTAGCAATAGATTTCTAATGCTTCTTAAAACGCGATATCGCATCTGATTTCTATGTTTCATGGTAAGATATAATATGATTTGCGAAGTGTTATGTTTTCCTCGTCTACACCTCAAATGAATGTAAATGGGACACTTCCTCGCTAGGAAATAGCGTTTACAGATGTCTACGTATCGTAGCAATAGAGTTCTTTTGATTCTTAAAACGCGATATCGCATCTCATTTCTATGTTTCATGGTAAGATATAATATGATTTGCGAAGTGTTATGTATTCCTCGTCTACACTTCAAATGAATGTAAATGCGACACTTCCTTGCAAGGATATAGCGTTTGCAAATGCCTACCTATCGTAGCAACAGTATTCTAATGCTTCTTAAAACGCGATACCGCATCTCAGTAATATGTTTCATGGTAAGATATAATATGATTTGCGAAGTGTTATGTTTTCCTCGTCTACAATTCAAATGAATGTAAATGCGACACTACCTTGCTAGGAAATAGCGTCTGCAGATGTCTAGGTATCGCAGCAATAGAGTTCTAATGCTTCTTAAAACGCGATATCGCATCTCATTTCTATGTTTCATGGTAAGATATAATATGATTTGCGAAGTGTTATGTATTCCTCGTCTACGATTCAAATGAATGTAAATGCGACACTTCCTTGCAAGGAAATAGCGTTTGCAGATGTCTACGTATCGTAGCAATAGAGTTCTAATGCTTCTTAAAACGCTATATCGCATCTCATTTCAATGTTTCATGGTAAGATATAATATGATTTGCGAAGTGTTATGTATTCCTCGTCTACACTTCAAATGAATGTAAATGCGACACTTCCTCGCTAGGAAATAGCGTTTGCAGATGTCTACGTATCGTAGCAATAGAGTTCAAATGCTTCTTAAAACGCGATATCGCATCTCATTTCTATGTTTCATGGTAAGATATAATATGATTTGCGAAGTGTTATGTATTCCTCGTCTACACTTCAAATGAATGTAAATGCGACACTTCCTTGCAAGGAAATAGCGTTTGCGAATGTCTACCTATCATAGCAATAGTGTTCTAATGCTTCTTAAAACGCGATATCGCATCTCATCTCTATGTTTCATGGTAAGATGTAATATGATTTGCGAAGTGTTATGTATTCCTCGTCTACACTTCAAATGGATGTAAATGCGACACTTACTTGCAAGGAAATAGCGTTTGCAGATGTCTACTTATCGTAGCAATAGAGTTCTAATGCTTCTTAAAACGCTATATCGCATCTCATTTCTATGTTTCATGGTAAGATATAATATGATTTGCGAAGTGTCATGTATTCCTCGTCTACACTTCAAATGAATGTAAAGGCGACACTTCCTTGCTAGGAAATAGCGTCTGCAGATGTCTAGGTATCGTAGCAATAGAGTTCTAATCCTTCATAAAACGCGATATCGCATCACATTTCTATGTTTCATGGTAAGATATACTATTCATTGCGAAGTGTTATGCATTCCTCGTATACGATTGAAATTAATGTAAATGCGACACTTCCTTGCAAGGAAATAGCGTTTGCAGATGTCTACGTATCGTAGCAATAGAGTTCAAATGCTTCTTAAAACGCGATATCGCATCTCATTTCTATGTTTCATAGTAAGATATAATATGATTTGCGAAGTATCATGTATTCCTCGCCTACACTTCAAATGAATGTAAATGCGACACTTCCTTGCAAGGAAATAGCGTTTGCAGATGTCTACGTATCGTAGCAATAGAGTTCTTATGATTCTTAAAACGCGATATCGCATCACATTTCTATGTTTCATGGTAAGATATACTATTCATTGCGAAGTGTTATGCATTCCTCGTATACGATTGAAATTAATGTAAATGCGACACTTCCTCGCTAGGAAATAGCGTTTACAGATGTCTACGTATCGTAGCAATAGAGTTCTTTTGATTCTTAAAACGCGATATCGCATCTCATTTCTATGTTTCATGGTAAGATATATTATGATTTGCGAAGTGTTATGTATTCCTCGTCTACACTTCAAATGAATGTAAATGCGACACTTATTTGCAACGAAATAGCGTTTGCAGATGTCTACGTATCGTAGCAATAGAGTTCTTATGATTCTTAAAACGCGATATCGCATCTCATTTCTATGTTTCATGGTAAGATATAATATGAATTGCGAAGTGTTATGTATTCCTCGTCTACACTTCAAATGAATGTGAATGCGAAACTTCCTCGCTAGGAAATAGCGTTTGCAGATGTCTACGTATCGTAGCAATAGATTTCTAATGCTTCTTAAAACGCGATATCGCATCTGATTTCTATGTTTCATGGTAAGATATAATATGATTTGCGAAGTGTTATGTTTTCCTCGTCTACACCTCAAATGAATGTAAATGCGACACTTCCTTGCAAGGAAATAGCGTTTGCAGATGTCTACGTATCGAAGCAATAGAGTTCAAATGCTTCTTAAAACGAGATATTGCATCTCATATCAATGTTTCATAATAAGATATAATATTCATTGCGAAGTGTTATGCATTCCTCGTCTACGATTCAAATGAATGTAAATGCGACACTTCCTCGCTAGGAAATAGCGTTTACAGATGTCTACGTATCGTAGCAATAGAGTTCTTTTGATTCTTAAAACGCGATATCGCATCTCATTTCTATGTTTCATGGTAAGATATAATATGATTTGCGAAGTGTTATGTATTCCTCGTCTACACTTCAAATGAATGTAAATGCGACACTTCCTTGCAAGGAAATAGCGTTTGCAAATGTCTACCTATCGTAGCAATAGTGTTCTAATGCTTCTTAAAGCGCGATACCGCATCTCAGTTCTATGTTTCATGGTAAGATATAATATGATTTGCGAAGTGTTATGTTTTCCTCGTCTACACTTCAAATGAATGTAAATGCGACACTTCCTTGCAAGGAAATAGCGTTTGCAGATGTCTACGTATCGTAGCAATAGAGTTCTAATGCTTCTTAAAACGCGATATCGCATCTCATTTCTATGTTTCATGGTAAGATACAATATGATTTGCGAAGTGTTATGTATTCCTCGTCTACACTTCAAATGAATGTAAATGCGACACTTCCTCGCTAGGAAATAGCGTTTGCAGATGTCTACGTATCGTAGCAATAGAGTTCAAATGCTTCTTAAAACGCGATATCGCATCTCATTTCTATGTTTCATGGTAAGATATAATATGATTTGCGAAGTGCTATGTATTCCTCGACTACACTTCAAATGAATGTAAATGCGACACTTCCTTGCAAGGAAATAGCGTTTGCGAATGTCTACCTATCATAGCAATAGTGTTCTAATGCTTCTTAAAACGCGATATCGCATCTCATCTCTATGTTTCATGGTAAGATGTAATATGATTTGCGAAGTGTTATGTATTCCTCGTCTACACTTCAAATGGATGTAAATGCGACACTTACTTGCAAGGAAATAGCGTTTGCAGATGTCTACGTATCGTAGCAATAGAGTTCTTATGATTCTTAAAACGCGATATCGCTTCTCATTTCTATGTTTCATGGTAAGATATAATATTCTCTGCGAAGTGTTATGCATTCCTCGTCTACGATTCAAATGAATGTAAATGCGACACTTCCTTGCAAGGAAATAGCGTTTGCAGATGTCTACGTATCGTAGCAATAGAGTTCTTATGATTCTTAAAACGCGATATCGCATCTCATTTCTATGTTTCATGGTAAGATATAATATGAATTGCGAAGTGTTATGTATTCCTCGTCTACACTTCAAATGAATGTGAATGCGAAACTTCCTCGCTAGGAAATAGCGTTTGCAGATGTCTACGTATCGTAGCAATAGATTTCTAATGCTTCTTAAAACGCGATATCGCATCTGATTTCTATGTTTCATGGTAAGATATAATATGATTTGCGAAGTGTTATGTTTTCCTCGTCTACACCTCAAATGAATGTAAATGCGACACTTCCTCGCTAGGAAATAGCGTTTACAGATGTCTACGTATCGTAGCAATAGAGTTCTTTTGATTCTTAAAACGCGATATCGCATCTCATTTCTATGTTTCATGGTAAGATATAATATGATTTGCGAAGTGTTATGTATTCCTCGTCTACACTTCAAATGAATGTAAATGCGACACTTCCTTGCAAGGATATAGCGTTTGCAAATGCCTACCTATCGTAGCAATAGTATTCTAATGCTTCTTAAAACGCGATACCGCATCTCAGTAATATGTTTCATGGTAAGATATAATATGATTTGCGAAGTGTTATGTTTTCCTCGTCTACAATTCAAATGAATGTAAATGCGACACTACCTTGCTAGGAAATAGCGTCTGCAGATGTCTAGGTATCGCAGCAATAGAGTTCTAATGCTTCTTAAAACGCGATATCGCATCTCATTTCTATGTTTCATGGTAAGATATAATATGATTTGCGAAGTGTTATGTATTCCTCGTCTACGATTCAAATGAATGTAAATGCGACACTTCCTTGCAAGGAAATAGCGTTTGCAGATGTCTACGTATCGTAGCAATAGAGTTCTAATGCTTCTTAAAACGCTATATCGCATCTCATTTCAATGTTTCATGGTAAGATATAATATGATTTGCGAAGTGTTATGTATTCCTCGTCTACACTTCAAATGAATGTAAATGCGACACTTCCTCGCTAGGAAATAGCGTTTGCAGATGTCTACGTATCGTAGCAATAGAGTTCAAATGCTTCTTAAAACGCGATATCGCATCTCATTTCTATGTTTCATGGTAAGATATAATATGATTTGCGAAGTGTTATGTATTCCTCGTCTACACTTCAAATGAATGTAAATGCGACACTTCCTTGCAAGGAAATAGCGTTTGCGAATGTCTACCTATCATAGCAATAGTGTTCTAATGCTTCTTAAAACGCGATATCGCATCTCATCTCTATGTTTCATGGTAAGATGTAATATGATTTGCGAAGTGTTATGTATTCCTCGTCTACACTTCAAATGGATGTAAATGCGACACTTACTTGCAAGGAAATAGCGTTTGCAGATGTCTACGTATCGTAGCAATAGAGTTCTTATGATTCTTAAAACGCGATATCGCTTCTCATTTCTATGTTTCATGGTAAGATATAATATTCTCTGCGAAGTGTTATGCATTCCTCGTCTACGATTCAAATGAATGTAAATGCGACACTTCCTTGCAAGGAAATAGCGTTTGCAGATGTCTACGTATCGTAGCAATAGAGTTCTTATGATACTTAAAACGCGATATCGCATCTCATTTCTATGTTTCATGGTAAGATATAATATGAACTGCGAAGTGTTATGTATTCCTCGTCTACACTTCAAATGAATGTGAATGCGAAACTTCCTCGCTAGGAAATAACGTTTGCAGATGTCTACGTATCGTAGCAATAGATTTCTAATGCTTCTTAAAACGCGATATCGCATCTGATTTCTATGTTTCATGGTAAGATATAATATGATTTGCGAAGTGTTATGTTTTCCTCGTCTACACCTCAAATGAATGTAAATGGGACACTTCCTCGCTAGGAAATAGCGTTTACAGATGTCTACGTATCGTAGCAATAGAGTTCTTTTGATTCTTAAAACGCGATATCGCATCTCATTTCTATGTTTCATGGTAAGATATAATATGATTTGCGAAGTGTTATGTATTCCTCGTCTACACTTCAAATGAATGTAAATGCGACACTTCCTTGCAAGGATATAGCGTTTGCAAATGCCTACCTATCGTAGCAACAGTATTCTAATGCTTCTTAAAACGCGATACCGCATCTCAGTAATATGTTTCATGGTAAGATATAATATGATTTGCGAAGTGTTATGTTTTCCTCGTCTACAATTCAAATGAATGTAAATGCGACACTACCTTGCTAGGAAATAGCGTCTGCAGATGTCTAGGTATCGCAGCAATAGAGTTCTAATGCTTCTTAAAACGCGATATCGCATCTCATTTCTATGTTTCATGGTAAGATATAATATGATTTGCGAAGTGTTATGTATTCCTCGTCTACGATTCAAATGAATGTAAATGCGACACTTCCTTGCAAGGAAATAGCGTTTGCAGATGTCTACGTATCGTAGCAATAGAGTTCTAATGCTTCTTAAAACGCTATATCGCATCTCATTTCAATGTTTCATGGTAAGATATAATATGATTTGCGAAGTGTTATGTATTCCTCGTCTACACTTCAAATGAATGTAAATGCGACACTTCCTCGCTAGGAAATAGCGTTTGCAGATGTCTACGTATCGTAGCAATAGAGTTCAAATGCTTCTTAAAACGCGATATCGCATCTCATTTCTATGTTTCATGGTAAGATATAATATGATTTGCGAAGTGTTATGTATTCCTCGTCTACACTTCAAATGAATGTAAATGCGACACTTCCTTGCAAGGAAATAGCGTTTGCGAATGTCTACCTATCATAGCAATAGTGTTCTAATGCTTCTTAAAACGCGATATCGCATCTCATCTCTATGTTTCATGGTAAGATGTAATATGATTTGCGAAGTGTTATGTATTCCTCGTCTACACTTCAAATGGATGTAAATGCGACACTTACTTGCAAGGAAATAGCGTTTGCAGATGTCTACTTATCGTAGCAATAGAGTTCTAATGCTTCTTAAAACGCGATATCGCATCTCATTTCTATGTTTCATGGTAAGATATAATATGATTTGCGAAGTGTCATGTATTCCTCGTCTACACTTCAAATGAATGTAAAGGCGACACTTCCTTGCTAGGAAATAGCGTCTGCAGATGTCTAGGTATCGTAGCAATAGAGTTCTAATCCTTCATAAAACGCGATATCGCATCACATTTCTATGTTTCATGGTAAGATATACTATTCATTGCGAAGTGTTATGCATTCCTCGTATACGATTGAAATTAATGTAAATGCGACACTTCCTTGCAAGGAAATAGCGTTTGCAGATGTCTACGTATCGTAGCAATAGAGTTCAAATGCTTCTTAAAACGCGATATCGCATCTCATTTCTATGTTTCATAGTAAGATATAATATGATTTGCGAAGTATCATGTATTCCTCGCCTACACTTCAAATGAATGTAAATGCGACACTTCCTTGCAAGGAAATAGCGTTTGCAGATGTCTACGTATCGTAGCAATAGAGTTCTTATGATTCTTAAAACGCGATATCGCATCACATTTCTATGTTTCATGGTAAGATATACTATTCATTGCGAAGTGTTATGCATTCCTCGTATACGATTGAAATTAATGTAAATGCGACACTTCCTCGCTAGGAAATAGCGTTTACAGATGTCTACGTATCGTAGCAATAGAGTTCTTTTGATTCTTAAAACGCGATATCGCATCTCATTTCTATGTTTCATGGTAAGATATATTATGATTTGCGAAGTGTTATGTATTCCTCGTCTACACTTCAAATGAATGTAAATGCGACACTTATTTGCAACGAAATAGCGTTTGCAGATGTCTACGTATCGTAGCAATAGAGTTCTTATGATTCTTAAAACGCGATATCGCATCTCATTTCTATGTTTCATGGTAAGATATAATATGAATTGCGAAGTGTTATGTATTCCTCGTCTACACTTCAAATGAATGTAAATGCGACACTTCCTTGCAAGGATATAGCGTTTGCAAATGTCTACCTATCGTAGCAATAGTGTTCTAATGCTTCTTAAAACGCGATACCGCATCTCATTCCTATGTTTCATGGTAAGATATATTATGATTTGCGAAGTGTTATGTATTCCTCGTCTACACTTCAAATGAATGTAAATGCGACACTACCTTGCTAGGAAATAAGCGTCTGCAGATGTCTAGGTATCGCAGCAATAGAGTTCTAATGCTTCTTAAAACGCGATATCGCATCTCATTTCTATGTTTCATGGTAAGATATAATATGATTTGCGAAGTGTTATGTATTCCTCGTCTACGATTCAAATGAATGTAAATGCGACACTTCCTTGCAATGAAATTGCGTTTGCAGATGTCTACGTATCGTAGCAATGGATTTCTAATGCTTCTTAAAACGCTATATCGCATCTCATTTCAATGTTTCATGGTAAGATATAATATGGTTTGCGAAGTGTTATGTATTCCTCGTCTACACTTCAAATGAATGTGAATACCACACTTCCTCGCTAGGAAATAGCGTTTGCAGATGTCTACGTATCGTAGCAATAGATTTCCAATGCTTCTTAAAACGAGATATCGCATCAAATTTCTATGTTTCATGGTAAGATATAATATGATTTGCGAAGTGTCATGTATTCCTCGTCTACACTTCAAATGAATGAAAATGCCATACTTCTCTGATAGGAAATAGCGTCTGCAGATGTCCAGGTATCGTAGCAATAGAGTTCTAATGCTTCTTGAAACGCGATTTCGCATCTCGTTTCTATGTTTCATGGTAAGATATAATATGATTTGCGAAGTGTTATGTATTCCTCGTCTACGATTCAAATGAATGTAAATGCGACACTTCCTTGCAATGAAATTGCGTTTGCAGATGTCTACGTATCGTAGCAATGGATTTCTAATGCTTCTTAAAACGCTATATCGCATCTCATTTCAATGTTTCATGGTAAGATATAATATGATTTGCGAAGTGTTATGTATTCCTCGTCTACACTTCAAATGAATGTAAATACCACACTTCCTCGCTAGGAAATAGCGTTTGCAGATGTCTACGTATCGTAGCAATAGATTTCCAATGCTTCTTAAAACGAGATATCGCATCAAATTTCTATGTTTCATGGTAAGATATAATATGATTTGCGAAGTGTCATGTATTCCTCGTCTACACTTCAAATGAATGAAAATGCCATACTTCTCTGATAGGAAATAGCGTCTGCAGATGTCCAGGTATCGTAGCAATAGAGTTCTAATGCTTCTTGAAACGCGATTTCGCATCTCGTTTCTATGTTTCATGGTAAGATATAATATGATTTGCGAAGTGTTATGTATTCCTCGTCTACGATTCAAATGAATGTAAATGCGACACTTCCTTGCAAGGAAATTGCGTTTGCAGATGTCTACGTATCGTAGCAAAGGTTTCCAATGCTTCTTAAAACGCGATATCGCATCTCATTTCTAAGTTTCATGGTAGGATATAATATGATTTGCGAAGTGTCATGTATTCCTCGTCTACACTTCAAATGAATGTAAATGCGACACTTCCTTGCTAGGAAATAGCGTCTGCAGATGTCTAGGTATCGTAGCAATAGAGTTCTAATGCTTCTTAAAACGCGATATCGCATCTCATTTCTATGTTTCATAGTAAGATATAATATGATTTGCGAAGCATCATGTATTCCTCGTTTACACTTCAAATGAATGTGAATGCGACACTTCCTCGCTAGGAAATAGCGTTTGCAGATGCCTACGTATCGTAGCAATAGATTTCTAATGGTTCCTAAAACGCGATATCGCATCTCATTTCTATGTTTCATGGTAAGATATAATATGAATTGCGAAGTGTTATGTATTCCTCGACTACACTTCAAATGAATGTAAATGCGACACTTCCTTGCAAGGATATAGCGTTTGCAAATGTCTACCTATCGTAGCAATAGTGTTCTAATGCTTCTTAAAACGCGATACCGAATCTCATTCCTATGTTTCATGGTAAGATATATTATGATTTGCGAAGTGTTATGTATTCCTCGTCTACACTTCAAATGAATGTAAATGGGACACTTCCTTGCAAGGATATAGCGTTTGCAAATGCCTACCTATCGTAGCAATAGTATTCTAATGCTTCTTAAAACGCGATACCGCATCTCAGAACTATGTTTCATGGTAAGATATAATATGATTTGCGAAGTGTTATGTTTTCCTCGTCTACACTTCAAATGAATGTAAATGCGACACTACCTTGCTAGGAAGTAGCGTCTGCAGATGTCTAGGTATCGCAGCAATAGAGTTCTAATGCTTCTTAAAACGCGATATCGCATCTCATTTCTATGTTTCATGGTAAGATATAATATGATTTGCGAAGTGTTATGTATTCCTCGTCTACGATTCAAATGAATGTAAATGCGACACTTCCTTGCAAGGAAATAGCGTTTGCAAGTGTCTACGTATCGTAGCAATAGAGTTCTAATGCTTCTTAGAACGCTATATCGCATCTCATTTCAATGTTTCATGGTAAGATATAATATGATTTGCGAAGTGTTATGTATTCCTCGTCTACACTTCAAATGAATGTAAATGCGACACTTCCTCGCTAGGAAATAGCGTTTGCAGATGTCTACGTATCGTAGCAATAGATTTCCAATGCTTCTTAAAACGAGATATCGCATCAAATTTCTATGTTTCATGGTAAGATATAATATGATTTGCGAAGTGTCATGTATTCCTCGTCTACACTTCAAATGAATGAAAATGCCATACTTCTCTGATAGGAAATTGCGTTTGCAGATGTCTACGTATCGTAGCAATAGATTTCTAATGCTTCTTAAAGCGCTATATCGCATCTCATTTCAATGTTTCATGGTAAGATATAATATGATTTGCGAAGTGTTATGTATGCCTCGTCTACACTTCAAATGAATGTGAATGCGACACTTCCTCGCTATGAAATAGCGTTTGCAGATGTCTACGTATCGTAGCAGCAGAGTTCTTATGATTCTTAAAACGCGATATCGCATCTCATTTCTATGTTTCATGGTAAGATATAATATGATTTGCGAAGTATCATGTATTCCTCGTCTACACTTCAAATGAATGTGAATGCGACACTTCCTCGCAGGAAATAGCGTTTGCAGATGTCTACGTATCGTAGCAACAGATTGCCAATGCTACTTAAAACGCGATATCGCATCTCATTTCTATGTTTCATGGTAAGATATAATATGATTTGCGAAGTGTCATGTATTCCTCGCCTACACTTCAAATGAATGAAAATGCCATACTTCCCTGATAGGAAATAGCGTCTGCAGATGTCCAGGTATCGTAGCAATAGAGTTCTAATGCTTCTTAAAACGCGATATCGCATCTCGTTTCTATGTTTCATGGTAAGATATAATATGATTTGCGAAGTATCATGTATTCCTCGTCTTCTCTTCAAATGAATGTAAATGCGACACTTCCTCGCTAGGACATAGAGTTTGCAGATATCTACGTATCGTGGCAATAGATTTCTAATGCTTCTTAAAACGCGATATCGCATCCCATTTCTATGTTTCATGGTAAGATATAATATTCATTGCGAAGTGTTATGCATTCCTCGTCTACGATTCAAATGAATGTAAATGCGACACTTCCTTGCAAGGAAATAGCGTTTGCAGATGTCTACGTATCGTAGCAATAGATTTCTAATGCTTCTTAAAACGCGATATCGCATCTCATTTCTATGTTTCATAGTAAGATATAATATGATTTGCGAAGTATCATGTATTCCTCGTCTACACTTCAAATGAATGTAAATGCGACACTTCCTTGCTAGGAAATAGCGTCTGCAGATGTCTAGGTATCGTAGCAATAGAGTTCTAATGCTTCTTAAAACGCGATATCGCATCTCATTTCTATGTTTCATAGTAAGATATAATATGATTTGCGAAGTATCATGTATTCCTCGTCTACACTTCAAATGAATGTGAATGCGACACTTCCTCGCAGGAAATAGCGTTTGCAGATGTCTACGTATCGTAGCAACAGATTGCCAATGCTACTTAAAACGCGATATCGCATCTCATTTCTATGTTTCATGGTAAGATATAATATGATTTGCGAAGTGTCATGTATTCCTCCCCTACACTTCAAATGAATGAAAATGCCATACTTCCCTGATAGGAAATAGCGTCTGCAGATGTCCAGGTATCGTAGCAATAGAGTTCTAATGCTTCTTAAAACGCTATATCGCATCTCATTTCAATGTTTCATGGTAAGATATAATATGATTTGCGAAGTGTTATGTATGCCTCGTCTACACTTCAAATGAATGTGAATGCGACACTTCCTCGCTGGGAAATAGCGTTTGCAGATGTCTACGTATCGTAGCAATAGATTTCTAATGCTTCTTAAAACGCGATATCGCATCTCATTTCTATGTTTCATGGTAAGATATAATATTCATTGCGAAGTGTTATGCACTCCTCGTCTACGATTCAAATGAATGTAAATGCGACACTTCCTTGCAAGGAACTAGCGTTTGCAGATGTCTACGTACCGTAGCAACAGAGTTCAAGTGCTTCTTAAAACGAGATATTGCATCTCATTTCTATGTTTCATGGTAAGATACATTATGATTTGCGAAGTGTTATGTATTCCTCGTCTACACTTCAAATGAATGTAAATGCGACACTTCCTTGCAAGGAAATAGCGTTTGCAGATGTCTACGTACCGTAGCAGCAGAGTTCTTATGATTCTTAAAACGCGATATCGCATCTCATTTCTATGTTTCATGGTAAGATATAATATGATTTGCGAAGTATCATGTATTCCTCGTCTACACTTCAAATGAATGTGAATGCGACACTTCCTCGCAGGAAATAGCGTTTGCAGATGTCTACGTATCGTAGCAACAGATTGCCAATGCTACTTAAAACGCGATATCGCATCTCATTTCTATGTTTCATGGTAAGATATAATATGATTTGCGAAGTGTCATGTATTCCTCGCCTACACTTCAAATGAATGAAAATGCCATACTTCCCTGATAGGAAATAGCGTCTGCAGATGTCCAGGTATCGTAGCAATAGAGTTCTAATGCTTCTTAAAACGCGATATCGCATCTCGTTTCTATGTTTCATGGTAAGATATAATATGATTTGCGAAGTATCATGTATTCCTCGTCTTCTCTTCAAATGAATGTAAATGCGACACTTCCTCGCTAGGACATAGAGTTTGCAGATATCTACGTATCGTGGCAATAGATTTCTAATGCTTCTTAAAACGCGATATCGCATCCCATTTCTATGTTTCATGGTAAGATATAATATTCATTGCGAAGTGTTATGCATTCCTCGTCTACGATTCAAATGAATGTAAATGCGACACTTCCTTGCAAGGAAATAGCGTTTGCAGATGTCTACGTATCGTAGCAATAGATTTCTAATGCTTCTTAAAACGCGATATCGCATCTCATTTCTATGTTTCATAGTAAGATATAATATGATTTGCGAAGTATCATGTATTCCTCGTCTACACTTCAAATGAATGTAAATGCGACACTTCCTTGCTAGGAAATAGCGTCTGCAGATGTCTAGGTATCGTAGCAATAGAGTTCTAATGCTTCTTAAAACGCGATATCGCATCTCATTTCTATGTTTCATAGTAAGATATAATATGATTTGCGAAGTATCATGTATTCCTCGTCTACACTTCAAATGAATGTGAATGCGACACTTCCTCGCAGGAAATAGCGTTTGCAGATGTCTACGTATCGTAGCAACAGATTGCCAATGCTACTTAAAACGCGATATCGCATCTCATTTCTATGTTTCATGGTAAGATATAATATGATTTGCGAAGTGTCATGTATTCCTCGCCTACACTTCAAATGAATGAAAATGCCATACTTCCCTGATAGGAAATAGCGTCTGCAGATGTCCAGGTATCGTAGCAATAGAGTTCTAATGCTTCTTAAAACGCGATATCGCATCTCATTTCTGTGTTTCATGGTAAGATATAATATGATTTGCGAAGTATCATGTATTCCTCGTCTACACTTCAAATGAATGCAAATGCGACACTTCCTTGCTAGGAAATAGCGTCTGCAGATGTCTACGTATCGTAGCAATAGAGTTCTAATGCTTCTTAAAACGCTATATCGCATCTCATTTCAATGTTTCATGGTAAGATATAATATGATTTGCGAAGTGTTATGTATTCCTCGTCTACACTTCAAATGAATGTAAATGCGACACTTCCTCGCTAGGAAATAGCGTTTGCAGATGTCTACGTATCGTAGCAACAGATTGCCAATGCTACTTAAAACGCGATATCGCATCTCATTTCTATGTTTCATGGTAAGATATAATACGATTTGCGAAGTGTCATGTATTCCTCGCCTACACTTCAAATGAATGAAAATGCCATACTTCCCTGATAGGAAATAGCGTCTGCAGATGTCCAGGTATCGTAGCAATAGAGTTCTAATGCTTCTTAAATCGCGATATCGCATCTCATTTCTATGTTTCATGGTAAGATATAATATTCATTGCGAAGTATCATGTATTCCTCGTCTACACTTCAAATGAATGCAAATGCGACACTTCCTTGCTAGGAAATAGCGTCTGCAGATGTCTACGTATCGTAGCAATAGAGTTCTAATGCTTCTTAAAACGCTATATCGCATCTCATTTCAATGTTTCATGGTAAGATATAATATGATTTGCGAAGTGTTATGTATTCCTCGTCTACACTTCAAATGAATGTAAATGCGACACTTCCTCGCTAGGAAATAGCGTTTGCAGATGTCCAGGTATCGTAGCAATAGAGTTCTAATGCTTCTTAAAACGCGATATCGCATCTCGTTTCTATGTTTCATGGTAAGATATAATATGATTTGCGAAGTATCATGTATTCCTCGTCTTCTCTTCAAATGAATGTAAATGCGACACTTCCTCGCTAGGACATAGAGTTTGCAGATATCTACGTATCGTGGCAATAGATTTCTAATGCTTCTTAAAACGCGATATCGCATCCCATTTCTATGTTTCATGGTAAGATATAATATTCATTGCGAATTGTTATGCATTCCTCGTCTACGATTCAAATGAATGTAAATGCGACACTTCCTTGCAAGGAAATAGCGTTTGCAGATGTCTACGTATCGTAGCAATAGATTTCTAATGCTTGTTAAAACGCGATATCGCATCTCATTTCTATGTTTCATAGTAAGATATAATATGATTTGCGAAGTATCATGTATTCCTCGTCTACACTTCAAATGAATGTAAATGCGACACTTCCTTGCTAGGAAATAGCGTCTGCAGATGTCTAGGTATCGTAGCAATAGAGTTCTAATGCTTCTTAAAACGCGATATCGCATCTCATTTCTATGTTTCATAGTAAGATATAATATGATTTGCGAAGTATCATGTATTCCTCGTCTACACTTCAAATGAATGTGAATGCGACACTTCCTCGCAGGAAATAGCGTTTGCAGATGTCTACGTATCGTAGCAACAGATTGCCAATGCTACTTAAAACGCGATATCGCATCTCATTTCTATGTTTCATGGTAAGATATAATATGATTTGCGAAGTGTCATGTATTCCTCGCCTACACTTCAAATGAATGAAAATGCCATACTTCCCTGATAGGAAATAGCGTCTGCAGATGTCCAGGTATCGTAGCAATAGAGTTCTAATGCTTCTTAAAACGCGATATCGCATCTCATTTCTATGTTTCATGGTAAGATATAATATGATTTGCGAAGTATCATGTATTCCTCGTCTACACTTCAAATGAATGCAAATGCGACACTTCCTTGCTAGGAAATAGCGTCTGCAGATGTCTACGTATCGTAGCAATAGAGTTCTAATGCTTCTTAAAACGCTATATCGCATCTCATTTCAATGTTTCATGGTAAGATATAATATGATTTGCGAAGTGTTATGTATTCCTCGTCTACACTTCAAATGAATGTAAATGCGACACTTCCTCGCTAGGAAATAGCGTTTGCAGATGTCTACGTATCGTAGCAACAGATTGCCAATGCTACTTAAAACGCGATATCGCGTCTCATTTCTATGTTTCATGGTAAGATATAATACGATTTGCGAAGTGTCATGTATTCCTCGCCTACACTTCAAATGAATGAAAATGCCATACTTCCCTGATAGGAAATAGCGTCTGCAGATGTCCAGGTATCGTAGCAATAGAGTTCTAATGCTTCTTAAATCGCGATATCGCATCTCATTTCTATGTTTCATGGTAAGATATAATATTCATTGCGAAGTATCATGTATTCCTCGTCTACACTTCAAATGAATGCAAATGCGACACTTCCTTGCTAGGAAATAGCGTCTGCAGATGTCTACGTATCGTAGCAATAGAGTTCTAATGCTTCTTAAAACGCTATATCGCATCTCATTTCTATGTTTCATGGTAAGATATAATATTCATTGCGAAGTGTTATGCATTCCTCGTCTACGATTCAAATGAATGTAAATGCGACACTTCCTTGCAAGGAAATAGCGTTTGCAGATGTCTACGTATCGTAGCAATAGATTTCTAATGCTTCTTAAAACGCGATATCGCATCTCATTTCTATGTTTCATAGTAAGATATAATATGATTTGCGAAGTATCATGTATTCCTCGTCTACACTTCAAATGAATGTAAATGCGACACTTCCTTGCTAGGAAATAGCGTCTGCAGATGTCTAGGTATCGTAGCAATAGAGTTCTAATGCTTCTTAAAACGCGATATCGCATCTCATTTCTATGTTTCATAGTAAGATATAATATGATTTGCGAAGTATCATGTATTCCTCGTCTACACTTCAAATGAATGTGAATGCGACACTTCCTCGCAGGAAATAGCGTTTGCAGATGTCTACGTATCGTAGCAACAGATTGCCAATGCTACTTAAAACGCGATATCGCATCTCATTTCTATGTTTCATGGTAAGATATAATATGATTTGCGAAGTGTCATGTATTCCTCGCCTACACTTCAAATGAATGAAAATGCCATACTTCCCTGATAGGAAATAGCGTCTGCAGATGTCCAGGTATCGTAGCAATAGAGTTCTAATGCTTCTTAAGACGCGATATCGCATCTCATTTCTATGTTTCATGGTAAGATATAATATGATTTGCGAAGTATCATGTATTCCTCGTCTACACTTCAAATGAATGCAAATGCGACACTTCCTTGCTAGGAAATAGCGTCTGCAGATGTCTACGTATCGTAGCAATAGAGTTCTAATGCTTCTTAAAACGCTATATCGCATCTCATTTCAATGTTTCATGGTAAGATATAATATGATTTGCGAAGTGTTATGTATTCCTCGTCTACACTTCAAATGAATGTAAATGCGACACTTCCTCGCTAGGAAATAGCGTTTGCAGATGTCTACGTATCGTAGCAACAGATTGCCAATGCTACTTAAAACGCGATATCGCATCTCATTTCTATGTTTCATGGTAAGATATAATACGATTTGCGAAGTGTCATGTATTCCTCGCCTACACTTCAAATGAATGAAAATGCCATACTTCCCTGATAGGAAATAGCGTCTGCAGATGTCCAGGTATCGTAGCAATAGAGTTCTAATGCTTCTTAAATCGCGATATCGCATCTCATTTCTATGTTTCATGGTAAGATATAATATTCATTGCGAAGTATCATGTATTCCTCGTCTACACTTCAAATGAATGCAAATGCGACACTTCCTTGCTAGGAAATAGCGTCTGCAGATGTCTACGTATCGTAGCAATAGAGTTCTAATGCTTCTTAAAACGCTATATCGCATCTCATTTCAATGTTTCATGGTAAGATATAATATGATTTGCGAAGTGTTATGTATTCCTCGTCTACACTTCAAATGAATGTAAATGCGACACTTCCTCGCTAGGAAATAGCGTTTGCAGATGTCTACGTATCGTAGCAACAGATTGCCAATGCTACTTAAAACGCGATATCGCATCTCATTTCTATGTTTCATGGAAAGATATAATACGATTTGCGAAGTGTCATGTATTCCTCGCCTACACTTCAAATGAATGAAAATGCCATACTTCCCTGATAGGAAATAGCGTCTGCAGATGTCCAGGTATCGTAGCAATAGAGTTCTAATGCTTCTTAAATCGCGATATCGCATCTCATTTCTATGTTTCATGGTAAGATATAATATGATTTGCGAAGTATCATGTATTCCTCGTCTACACTTCAAATGAATGCAAATGCGACACTTCCTTGCTAGGAAATAGCGTCTGCAGATGTCTACGTATCGTAGCAATAGAGTTCTAATGCTTCTTAAAACGCGATATCGCATCTCATTTCTATGTTTCATGGTAAGATATAATATGATTTGCGAAGTGTTATGTATTCCTCGTCTACACTTCAAATGAATGTGAATGCGACACTTCCTTGCAAGGAAATAGCGTTTGCGAATGTCTACGTATCGTAGCAATAGATTTCCAATGCTTCTTAAAACGCGATATCGCATCTCATTTCTATGTTTCATGGTAAGATATAATATGATTTGCGAAGTGTTATGTATTCCTCGTCTACACTTCAAATGAATGTAAATGCGACACTTACTTGCAAGGAAATAGCGTTTGCAGATGTCTACGTATCGTAGCAATAGGGTTCTTATGATTCTTAAAACGCGATATCGCATCTCATTTCTATGTTTCATGGTAAGATACAATATGAATTGCGAAGTGTCATGTATACCTCGTCTACACTTCAAATGAATGTAAATGCGACACTTCCTTGCAAGGAAATAGCGTTTGCGAATGTCTATCTATCGTAGCAACAGAGTTCTTATGATTCTTAAAACGCGATATCGCATCTCATTTCTATGTTTCATGGTAAGATATAATATGATTTGCGAAGTATCATGTATTCCTCGTCTACACTTCAAATGAATGTGAATGCGACACTTCCTCGCAGGAAATAGCGTTTGCAGATGTCTACGTATCGTAGCAATAGATTGCCAATGCTTCTTAAAACGCGATATCGCATCTCATTTCTATGTTTCATGGTAAGATATAATATGATTTGCGATGTGTCATGTATTCCTCGCCTACACTTCAAATGAGTGAAAATGCCATACTTCCCTGATAGGAAATAGCGTCTGCAGATGTCCAGGTATCGTAGCAATAGAGTACTAATGCTTCTTAAAACGCGATATCGCATCTCATTTCTATGTTTCATGGTAAGATATAATATGATTTGCGAAGTGTTATGTATTCCTCGTCTACGATTCAAATGAATGTAAATGCGACACTTCCTTGCAAGGAAATAGCGTTTGCAAGTGTCTACGTATCGTAGCAATAGAGTTCTAATGCTTCTTAAAACGCTATATCGCATCTCATTTCAATGTTTCATGGTAAGATATAATATGATTTGCGAAGTCTTATGTATTCCTCGTCTACACTTCAAATGAATGTAAATGCGACACTTCCTCGCTAGGAAATAGCGTTTGCAGATGTCTACGTATCGTAGCAATAGATTTCCAATGCTTCTTAAAACGAGATATCGCATCAAATTTCTATGTTTCATGGTAAGATATAATATGATTTGCGAAGTGTCATGTATTCCTCGTCTACACTTCAAATGAATGAAAATGCCATACTTCTCTGATAGGAAATAGCGTCTGCAGATGTCCAGGTATCGTAGCAATAGAGTTCTAATGCTTCTTAAAACGCGATATCGCATCTCGATTCTATGTTTCATGGTAAGATATAATATGATTTGCGAAGTATCATGTATTCCTCGTCTTCTCTTCAAATGAATGTAAATGCGACACTTCCTCGCTAGGAAATAGAGTTTGCAGATGTCTACGTATCGTGGCAATAGATTTCTAATGCTTCTTAAAACGCGATATCGCATCACATTTCTATGTTTCATGGTAAGATACAATATGAATTGCGAAGTGTCATGTATACCTCGTCTACACTTCAAATGAATGTAAATGCGACACTTCCTTGCAAGGAAATAGCGTTTGGGAATGTCTATCTATCGTAGCAACAGAGTTCTTATGATTCTTAAAACGCGATATCGCATCTCATTTCTATGTTTCATGGTAAGATATAATATGATTTGCGAAGTATCATGTATTCCTCGTCTACACTTCAAATGAATGTGAATGCGACACTTCCTCGCAGGAAATAGCGTTTGCAGATGTCTACGTATCGTAGCAATAGATTTCTAATGCTTCTTAAAACGCGATATCGCATCTCATTTCTATGTTTCATGGTAAGATATAATATTCATTGCGAAGTGTTATGCATTCCTCGTCTACGATTCAAATGAATGTAAATGCGACACTTCCTTGCAAGGAAATAGCGTTTGCAGATGTCTACGTACCGTAGCAACAGAGTTCAAATGCTTCTTAAAACGAGATATTGCATCTCATTTCTATGTTTCATGGTAAGATATAATATGATTTGCGAAGTGTTATGTTTGCCTCGTCTACACTTCAAATGAATGTGAATGCGACACTTCCTCGCTAGGAAATAGCGTTTGCAGATTTCCACGTATCGTAGCAAAAGGTTTCCAATGCTTCTTAAAACGCGATATCGCATCTCATTTCTATGTTTCATGGTAAGATATAATATGATTTGCGAAGTGTCATGTGTTCCTCGTCTACACTTCAAATGAATGTAAATGCGACACTTCCTTGCTAGGAAATAGCGTCTGCAGATGTCTAGGTATCGTAGCAATAGAGTTCTAATGCTTCTTAAAACGCGATATCGCATCTCATTTCTATGTTTCATAGTAAGATATAATATGATTTGCGAAGTATCATGTATTCCTCGTCTACACTTCAAATGAATGTGAATGCGACACTTCCTCGCTAGGAAATAGCGTTTGCAGATGCCTACGTATCGTAGCAATAGATTTCTAATGCTCCTTAAAACGCGATATCGCATCTCATTTCTATGTTTCATGGTAAGATATAATATTCATTGCGAAGTGTTATGCATTCCTCGTCTACGATTCAAATGAATGTAAATGCGACACTTCCTTGCAAGGAAATAGCGTTTGCAGATGTCCACGTACCGTAGCAGCAGAGTTCTTATGATTCTTAAAACGCGATATCGCATCTCATTTCTATGTTTCATGGTAAGATATAATATGATTTGCGAAGTATCATGTATTCCTCGTCTACACTTCAAATGAATGTGAATGCGACACTTCCTCGCAGGAAATAGCGTTTGCAGATGTCTACGTATCGTAGCAACAGATTGCCAATGCTACTTAAAACGCGATATCGCATCTCATTTCTATGTTTCATGGTAAGATATAATATGATTTGCGAAGTGTCATGTATTCCTCGCCTACACTTCAAATGAATGAAAATGCCATACTTCCCTGATAGGAAATAGCGTCTGCAGATGTCCAGGTATCGTAGCAATAGAGTTCTAATGCTTCTTAAAACGCGATATCGCATCTCGTTTCTATGTTTCATGGTAAGATATAATATGATTTGCGAAGTATCATGTATTCCTCGTCTTCTCTTCAAATGAATGTAAATGCGACACTTCCTCGCTAGGACATAGAGTTTGCAGATATCTACGTATCGTGGCAATAGATTTCTAATGCTTCTTAAAACGCGATATCGCATCCCATTTCTATGTTTCATGGTAAGATATAATATTCATTGCGAAGTGTTATGCATTCCTCGTCTACGATTCAAATGAATGTAAATGCGACACTTCCTTGCAAGGAAATAGCGTTTGCAGATGTCTACGTATCGTAGCAATAGATTTCTAATGCTTCTTAAAACGCGATATCGCATCTCATTTCTATGTTTCATAGTAAGATATAATATGATTTGCGAAGTATCATGTATTCCTCGTCTACACTTCAAATGAATGTGAATGCGACACTTCCTCGCAGGAAATAGCGTTTGCAGATGTCTACGTATCGTAGCAACAGATTGCCAATGCTACTTAAAACGCGATATCGCATCTCATTTCTATGTTTCATGGTAAGATATAATATGATTTGCGAAGTGTCATGTATTCCTCGCCTACACTTCAAATGAGTGAAAATGCCATACTTCCCTGATAGGAAATAGCGTCTGCAGATGTCCAGGTATCGTAGCAATAGAGTACTAATGCTTCTTAAAACGCGATATCGCATCTCATTTCTATGTTTCATGGTAAGATATAATATGATTTGCGAAGTGTTATGTATTCCTCGTCTACGATTCAAATGAATGTAAATGCGACACTTCCTTGCAAGGAAATAGCGTTTGCAAGTGTCTACGTATCGTAGCAATAGAGTTCTAATGCTTCTTAAAACGCTATATCGCATCTCATTTCAATGTTTCATGGTAAGATATAATATGATTTGCGAAGTCTTATGTATTCCTCGTCTACACTTCAAATGAATGTAAATGCGACACTTCCTCGCTAGGAAATAGCGTTTGCAGATGTCTACGTATCGTAGCAATAGATTTCCAATGCTTCTTAAAACGAGATATCGCATCTCATTTCTATGTTTCATGGTAAGATATAATACGATTTGCGAAGTGTCATGTATTCCTCGCCTACACTTCAAATGAATGAAAATGCCATACTTCCCTGATAGGAAATAGCGTCTGCAGATGTCCAGGTATCGTAGCAATAGAGTTCTAATGCTTCTTAAATCGCGATATCGCATCTCATTTCTATGTTTCATGGTAAGATATAATATGATTTGCGAAGTATCATGTATTCCTCGTCTACACTTCAAATGAATGCAAATGCGACACTTCCTTGCTAGGAAATAGCGTCTGCAGATGTCTACGTATCGTAGCAATAGAGTTCTAATGCTTCTTAAAACGCGATATCGCATCTCATTTCTATGTTTCATGGTAAGATATAATATGATTTGCGAAGTGTTATGTATTCCTCGTCTACACTTCAAATGAATGTGAATGCGACACTTCCTTGCAAGGAAATAGCGTTTGCGAATGTCTACGTATCGTAGCAATAGATTTCCAATGCTTCTTAAAACGCGATATCGCATCTCATTTCTATGTTTCATGGTAAGATATAATATGATTTGCGAAGTGTTATGTATTCCTCGTCTACACTTCAAATGAATGTAAATGCGACACTTACTTGCAAGGAAATAGCGTTTGCAGATGTCTACGTATCGTAGCAATAGGGTTCTTATGATTCTTAAAACGCGATATCGCATCTCATTTCTATGTTTCATGGTAAGATACAATATGAATTGCGAAGTGTCATGTATACCTCGTCTACACTTCAAATGAATGTAAATGCGACACTTCCTTGCAAGGAAATAGCGTTTGCGAATGTCTATCTATCGTAGCAACAGAGTTCTTATGATTCTTAAAACGCGATATCGCATCTCATTTCTATGTTTCATGGTAAGATATAATATGATTTGCGAAGTATCATGTATTCCTCGTCTACACTTCAAATGAATGTGAATGCGACACTTCCTCGCAGGAAATAGCGTTTGCAGATGTCTACGTATCGTAGCAATAGATTGCCAATGCTTCTTAAAACGCGATATCGCATCTCATTTCTATGTTTCATGGTAAGATATAATATGATTTGCGATGTGTCATGTATTCCTCGCCTACACTTCAAATGAGTGAAAATGCCATACTTCCCTGATCGGAAATAGCGTCTGCAGATGTCCAGGTATCGTAGCAATAGAGTTCTAATGCTTCTTAAAACGCGATATCGCATCTCATTTCTATGTTTCATGGTAAGATATAATATGATTTGCGAAGTGTTATGTATTCCTCGTCTACGATTCAAATGAATGTAAATGCGACACTTCCTTGCAAGGAAATGCGTTTGCAAGTGTCTACGTATCGTAGCAATAGAGTTCTAATGCTTCTTAAAACGCTATATCGCATCTCATTTCAATGTTTCATGGTAAGATATAATATGATTTGCGAAGTCTTATGTATTCCTCGTCTACACTTCAAATGAATGTAAATGCGACACTTCCTCGCTAGGAAATAGCGTTTGCAGATGTCTACGTATCGTAGCAATAGATTTCCAATGCTTCTTAAAACGAGATATCGCATCAAATTTCTATGTTTCATGGTAAGATATAATATGATTTGCGAAGTGTCATGTATTCCTCTTCTACACTTCAAATGAATGAAAATGCCATACTTCTCTGATAGGAAATAGCGTCTGCAGATGTCCAGGTATCGTAGCAATAGAGTTCTAATGCTTCTTAAAACGCGATATCGCATCTCGATTCTATGTTTCATGGTAAGATATAATATGATTTGCGAAGTATCATGTATTCCTCGTCTTCTCTTCAAATGAATGTAAATGCGACACTTCCTCGCTAGGAAATAGAGTTTGCAGATGTCTACGTATCGTGGCAATAGATTTCTAATGCTTCTTAAAACGCGATATCGCATCACATTTCTATGTTTCATGGTAAGATACAATATGAATTGCGAAGTGTCATGTATACCTCGTCTACACTTCAAATGAATGTAAATGCGACACTTCCTTGCAAGGAAATAGCGTTTGCGAATGTCTATCTATCGTAGCAACAGAGTTCTTATGATTCTTAAAACGCGATATCGCATCTCATTTCTATGTTTCATGGTAAGATATAATATGATTTGCGAAGTATCATGTATTCCTCGTCTACACTTCAAATGAATGTGAATGCGACACTTCCTCGCAGGAAATAGCGTTTGCAGATGTCTACGTATCGTAGCAATAGATTTCTAATGCTTCTTAAAACGCGATATCGCATCTCATTTCTATGTTTCATGGTAAGATATAATATTCATTGCGAAGTGTTATGCATTCCTCGTCTACGATTCAAATGAATGTAAATGCGACACTTCCTTGCAAGGAAATAGCGTTTGCAGATGTCTACGTACCGTAGCAACAGAGTTCAAATGCTTCTTAAAACGAGATATTGCATCTCATTTCTATGTTTCATGGTAAGATATAATATGATTTGCGAAGTGTTATGTTTGCCTCGTCTACACTTCAAATGAATGTGAATGCGACACTTCCTCGCTAGGAAATAGCGTTTGCAGATTTATACGTATCGTAGCAAAAGGTTTCCAATGCTTCTTAAAACGCGATATCGCATCTCATTTCTATGTTTCATGGTAAGATATAATATGATTTGCGAAGTGTCATGTGTTCCTCGTCTACACTTCAAATGAATGTAAATGCGACACTTCCTTGCTAGGAAATAGCGTCTGCAGATGTCTAGGTATCGTAGCAATAGAGTTCTAATGCTTCTTAAAACGCGATATCGCATCTCATTTCTATGTTTCATAGTAAGATATAATATGATTTGCGAAGTATCATGTATTCCTCGTCTACACTTCAAATGAATGTGAATGCGACACTTCCTCGCTAGGAAATAGCGTTTGCAGATGCCTACGTATCGTAGCAATAGATTTCTAATGCTCCTTAAAACGCGATATCGCATCTCATTTCTATGTTTCATGGTAAGATATAATATTCATTGCGAAGTGTTATGCATTCCTCGTCTACGATTCAAATGAATGTAAATGCGACACTTCCTTGCAAGGAAATAGCGTTTGCAGATGTCTACGTACCGTAGCAGCAGAGTTCTTATGATTCTTACAACGCGATATCGCATCTCATTTCTATGTTTCATGGTAAGATATAATATGATTTGCGAAGTATCATGTATTCCTCGTCTACACTTCAAATGAATGTGAATGCGACACTTCCTCGCTAGGAAATAGCGTTTGCAGATGCCTACGTATCGTAGCAATAGATTTCTAATGCTCCTTAAAACGCGATATCGCATCTCATTTCTATGTTTCATGGTAAGATATAATATTCATTGCGAAGTGTTATGCATTCCTCGTCTACGATTCAAATGAATGTAAATGCGACACTTCCTTGCAAGGAAATAGCGTTTGCAGATGTCTACGTACCGTAGCAGCAGAGTTCTTATGATTCTTACAACGCGATATCGCATCTCATTTCTATGTTTCATGGTAAGATATAATATGATTTGCGAAGTATCATGTATTCCTCGTCTACACTTCAAATGAATGTGAATGCGACACTTCCTCGCAGGAAATAGCGTTTGCAGATGTCTACGTATCGTAGCAACAGATTGCCAATGCTACTTAAAACGCGATATCGCATCTCATTTCTATGTTTCATGGTAAGATATAATATGATTTGCGAAGTGTCATGTATTCCTCGCCAACACTTCAAATGAATGAAAATGCCATACTCCCCTGATAGGAAATAGCGTCTGCAGATGTCCAGGTATCGTAGCAATAGAGTTCTAATGCTTCTTAAAACGCGATATCGCATCTCATTTCTATGTTTCATGGTAAGATATAATATGATTTGCGAATTATCATGTATTCCTCGTCTACACTTCAAATGAATGCAAATGCGACACTTCCTTGCTAGGAAATGGCGTCTGCAGATGTCTACGTATCGTAGCAATAGAGTTCTAATGCTTCTTAAAACGCGATATCGCATCTCATTTCTATGTTTCGTGGTAAGATATAATATGATTTGCGAAGTGTTATGTATTCCTCGTCTACACTTCAAATGAATGTGAATGCGACACTTCCTTGCAAGGAAATAGCGTTTGCGAATGTCTACGTATCGTAGCAATAGATTTCCAATGCTTCTTAAAACGCGATATCGCATCTCATTTCTATGTTTCATGGTAAGATATAATATGATTTGCGAAGTGTTATGTATTCCTCGTCTACACTTCAAATGAATGTAAATGCGACACTTACTTGCAAGGAAATAGCGTTTGCAGATGTCTACGTATCGTAGCAATAGAGTTCTTATGATTCTTAAAACGCGATATCGCATCTCATTTCTATGTTGCATGGTAAGATATAATATGATTTGCGAAGTGTTATGGATTCCCCGTCTACACTGCAAATGAATGTGAATGCGAAACTTCCTCGCCAGGAAATAGCGTTTGCAGATGTCTACGTATCGTAGCAATAGATTTCTAATGCTTCTTAAAACGCGATATCGCATCTCATTTCTATGTTTCATGGTAAGATACAATATGAATTGCGAAGTGTCATGTATACCTCGTCTACACTTCAAATGAATGTAAATGCGACACTTCCTTGCAAGGAAATAGCGTTTGCGAATGTCTATCTATCGTAGCAACAGAGTTCTTATGATTCTTAAAACGCGATATCGCATCTCATTTCTATGTTTCATGGTAAGATATAATATGATTTGCGAAGTATCATGTATTCCTCGTCTACACTTCAAATGAATGTGAATGCGACACTTCCTCGCAGGAAATAGCGTTTGCAGATGTCTACGTATCGTAGCAACAGATTGCCAATGCTACTTAAAACGCGATATCGCATCTCATTTCTATGTTTCATGGTAAGATATAATATGATTTGCGAAGTGTCATGTATTCCTCGCCTACACTTCAAATGAATGAAAATGCCATACTTCCCTGATAGGAAATAGCGTCTGCAGATGTCCAGGTATCGTAGCAATAGAGTTCTAATGCTTCTTAAAACGCGATATCGCATCTCATTTCTATGTTTCATGGTAAGATATAATATGATTTGCGAAGTATCATGTATTCCTCGTCTACACTTCAAATGAATGCAAATGCGACACTTCCTTGCTAGGAAATAGCGTCTGCAGATGTCTACGTATCGTAGCAATAGAGTTCTAATGCTTCTTAAAACGCTATATCGCATCTCATTTCAATGTTTCATGGTAAGATATAATATGATTTGCGAAGTGTTATGTATTCCTCGTCTACACTTCAAATGAATGTAAATGCGACACTTCCTCGCTAGGAAATAGCGTTTGCAGATGTCTACGTATCGTAGCAACAGATTACCAATGCTACTTAAAACGCGATATCGCATCTCATTTCTATGTTTCATGGTAAGATATAATACGATTTGCGAAGTGTCATGTATTCCTCGCCTACACTTCAAATGAATGAAAATGCCATACTTCCCTGATAGGAAATAGCGTCTGCAGATGTCCAGGTATCGTAGCAATAGAGTTCTAATGCTTCTTAAATCGCGATATCGCATCTCATTTCTATGTTTCATGGTAAGATATAATATGATTTGCGAAGTATCATGTATTCCTCGTCTACACTTCAAATGAATGCAAATGCGACACTTCCTTGCTAGGAAATAGCGTCTGCAGATGTCTACGTATCGTAGCAATAGAGTTCTAATGCTTCTTAGAACGCGATATCGCATCTCATTTCTATGTTTCATGGTAAGATATAATATGATTTGCGAAGTGTTATGTATTCCTCGTCTACACTTCAAATGAATGTGAATGCGACACTTCCTTGCAAGGAAATAGCGTTTGCGAATGTCTACGTATCGTAGCAATAGATTTCCAATGCTTCTTAAAACGCGATATCGCATCTCATTTCTATGTTTCATGGTAAGATATAATATGATTTGCGAAGTGTTATGTATTCCTCGTCTACACTTCAAATGAATGTAAATGCGACACTTACTTGCAAGGAAATAGCGTTTGCAGATGTCTACGTATCGTAGCAATAGGGTTCATATGATTCTTAAAACGCGATATCGCATCTCATTTCTATGTTTCATGGTAAGATACAATATGAATTGCGAAGTGTCATGTATACCTCGTCTACACTTCAAATGAATGTAAATGCGACACTTCCTTGCAAGGAAATAGCGTTTGCGAATGTCTATCCATCGTAGCAACAGAGTTCTTATGATTCTTAAAACGCGATATCGCATCTCATTTCTATGTTTCATGGTAAGATATAATATGATTTGCGAAGTATCATGTATTCCTCGTCTACACTTCAAATGAATGTGAATGCGACACTTCCTCGCAGGAAATAGCGTTTGCAGATGTCTACGTATCGTAGCAATAGATTGCCAATGCTTCTTAAAACGCGATATCGCATCTCATTTCTATGTTTCATGGTAAGATATAATATGGTTTGCGATGTGTCATGTATTCCTCGCCTACACTTCAAATGAGTGAAAATGCCATACTTCCCTGATAGGAAATAGCGTCTGCAGATGTCCAGGTATCGTAGCAATAGAGTTCTAATGCTTCTTAAAACGCGATATCGCATCTCATTTCTATGTTTCATGGTAAGATATAATATGATTTGCGAAGTGTTATGTATTCCTCGTCTACGATTCAAATGAATGTAAATGCGACACTTCCTTGCAAGGAAATAGCGTTTGCAAGTGTCTACGTATCGTAGCAATAGTGTTCTAATGCTTCTTAAAACGCTATATCGCATCTCATTTCAATGTTTCATGGTAAGATATAATATGATTTGCGAAGTCTTATGTATTCCTCGTCTACACTTCAAATGAATGTAAATGCGACACTTCCTCGCTAGGAAATAGCGTTTGCAGATGTCTACGTATCGTAGCAATAGATTTCCAATGCTTCTTAAAACGAGATATCGCATCAAATTTCTATGTTTCATGGTAAGATATAATATGATTTGCGAAGTGTCATGTATTCCTCGTCTACACTTCAAATGAATGAAAATGCCATACTTCTCTGATAGGAAATAGCGTCTGCAGATGTCCAGGGATCGTAGCAATAGAGTTCTAATGCTTCTTAAAACGCGATATCGCATCTCGATTCTATGTTTCATGGTAAGATATAATATGATTTGCGAAGTATCATGTATTCCTCGTCTTCTCTTCAAATGAATGTAAATGCGACACTTCCTCGCTAGGAAATAGAGTTTGCAGATGTCTAGGTATCGTGGCAATAGATTTCTAATGCTTCTTAAAACGCGATATCGCATCACATTTCTATGTTTCATGGTAAGATACAATATGAATTGCGAAGTGTCATGTATACCTCGTCTACACTTCAAATGAATGTAAATGCGACACTTCCTTGCAAGGAAATAGCGTTTGCGAATGTCTATCTATCGTAGCAACAGAGTTCTTATGATTCTTAAAACGCGATATCGCATCTCATTTCTATGTTTCATGGTAAGATACAATATGAATTGCGAAGTGTCATGTATACCTCGTCTACACTTCAAATGAATGTAAATGCGACACTTCCTTGCAAGGAAATAGCGTTTGCGAATGTCTATCCATCGTAGCAACAGAGTTCTTATGATTCTTAAAACGCGATATCGCATCTCATTTCTATGTTTCATGGTAAGATATAATATGATTTGCGAAGTATCATGTATTCCTCGTCTACACTTCAAATGAATGCAAATGCGACACTTCCTTGCTAGGAAATAGCGTCTGCAGATGTCTACGTATCGTAGCAATAGAGTTCTAATGCTTCTTAGAACGCGATATCGCATCTCATTTCTATGTTTCATGGTAAGATATAATATGATTTGCGAAGTGTTATGTATTCCTCGTCTACACTTCAAATGAATGTGAATGCGACACTTCCTTGCAAGGAAATAGCGTTTGCGAATGTCTACGTATCGTAGCAATAGATTTCCAATGCTTCTTAAAACGCGATATCGCATCTCATTTCTATGTTTCATGGTAAGATATAATATGATTTGCGAAGTGTTATGTATTCCTCGTCTACACTTCAAATGAATGTAAATGCGACACTTACTTGCAAGGAAATAGCGTTTGCAGATGTCTACGTATCGTAGCAATAGGGTTCATATGATTCTTAAAACGCGATATCGCATCTCATTTCTATGTTTCATGGTAAGATACAATATGAATTGCGAAGTGTCATGTATACCTCGTCTACACTTCAAATGAATGTAAATGCGACACTTCCTTGCAAGGAAATAGCGTTTGCGAATGTCTATCCATCGTAGCAACAGAGTTCTTATGATTCTTAAAACGCGATATCGCATCTCATTTCTATGTTTCATGGTAAGATATAATATGATTTGCGAAGTATCATGTATTCCTCGTCTACACTTCAAATGAATGTGAATGCGACACTTCCTCGCAGGAAATAGCGTTTGCAGATGTCTACGTATCGTAGCAATAGATTGCCAATGCTTCTTAAAACGCGATATCGCATCTCATTTCTATGTTTCATGGTAAGATATAATATGGTTTGCGATGTGTCATGTATTCCTCGCCTACACTTCAAATGAGTGAAAATGCCATACTTCCCTGATAGGAAATAGCGTCTGCAGATGTCCAGGTATCGTAGCAATAGAGTTCTAATGCTTCTTAAAACGCGATATCGCATCTCATTTCTATGTTTCATGGTAAGATATAATATGATTTGCGAAGTGTTATGTATTCCTCGTCTACGATTCAAATGAATGTAAATGCGACACTTCCTTGCAAGGAAATAGCGTTTGCAAGTGTCTACGTATCGTAGCAATAGTGTTCTAATGCTTCTTAAAACGCTATATCGCATCTCATTTCAATGTTTCATGGTAAGATATAATATGATTTGCGAAGTCTTATGTATTCCTCGTCTACACTTCAAATGAATGTAAATGCGACACTTCCTCGCTAGGAAATAGCGTTTGCAGATGTCTACGTATCGTAGCAATAGATTTCCAATGCTTCTTAAAACGAGATATCGCATCAAATTTCTATGTTTCATGGTAAGATATAATATGATTTGCGAAGTGTCATGTATTCCTCGTCTACACTTCAAATGAATGAAAATGCCATACTTCTCTGATAGGAAATAGCGTCTGCAGATGTCCAGGGATCGTAGCAATAGAGTTCTAATGCTTCTTAAAACGCGATATCGCATCTCGATTCTATGTTTCATGGTAAGATATAATATGATTTGCGAAGTATCATGTATTCCTCGTCTTCTCTTCAAATGAATGTAAATGCGACACTTCCTCGCTAGGAAATAGAGTTTGCAGATGTCTAGGTATCGTGGCAATAGATTTCTAATGCTTCTTAAAACGCGATATCGCATCACATTTCTATGTTTCATGGTAAGATACAATATGAATTGCGAAGTGTCATGTATACCTCGTCTACACTTCAAATGAATGTAAATGCGACACTTCCTTGCAAGGAAATAGCGTTTGCGAATGTCTATCTATCGTAGCAACAGAGTTCTTATGATTCTTAAAACGCGATATCGCATCTCATTTCTATGTTTCATGGTAAGATATAATATGATTTGCGAAGTATCATGTATTCCTCGTCTACACTTCAAATGAATGTGAATGCGACACTTCCTCGCAGGAAATAGCGTTTGCAGATGTCTACGTATCGTAGCAATAGATTTCTAATGCTTCTTAAAACGCGATATCGCATCTCATTTCTATGTTTCATGGTAAGATATAATATTCATTGCGAAGTGTTATGCATTCCTCGTCTACGATTCAAATGAATGTAAATGCGACACTTCCTTGCAAGGAAATAGCGTTTGCAGATGTCTACGTACCGTAGCAACAGAGTTCAAATGCTTCTTAAAACGAGATATTGCATCTCATTTCTATGTTTCATGGTAAGATACATTATGATTTGCGAAGTGTTATGTATTCCTCGTCTACACTTCAAATGAATGTAAATGCGACACTTCCTTGCAAGGAAATAGCGTTTGCAGATGTCTACGTACCGTAGCAGCAGAGTTCTTATGATTCTTAAAACGCGATATCGCATCTCATTTCTATGTTTCATGGTAAGATATAATATGATTTGCGAAGTATCATGTATTCCTCGTCTACACTTCAAATGAATGTGAATGCGACACTTCCTCGCAGGAAATAGCGTTTGCAGATGTCTACGTATCGTAGCAACAGATTGCCAATGCTACTTAAAACGCGATATCGCATCTCATTTCTATGTTTCATGGTAAGATATAATATTCATTGCGAAGTGTTATGCATTCCTCGTCTACGATACAAATGAATGTAAATGCGACACTTCCTTGCAAGGAAATAGCGTTTGCAGATGTCTACGTATCGTAGCAATAGATTTCTAATGCTTCTTAAAACGCTATATCGCATCTCATTTCTATGTTTCATGGTAAGATATAATATTCATTGCGAAGTGTTATGTATTCCTCGTCTACACTTCAAATGAATGTAAATGCGACACTTACTTGCAAGGAAATAGCTTTTGCAGATGTCTACGTATCGTAGCAATAGAGTTCTTATGATTCTTAAAACGCGATATCGCATCTCATTTCTATGTTGCATGGTAAGATATAATATGATTTGCGAAGTGTTATGGATTCCCCGTCTACACTGCAAATGAATGTGAATGCGAAACTTCCTCGCCAGGAAATAGCGTTTGCAGATGTCTACGTATCGTAGCAATAGATTTCTAATGCTTCTTAAAACGCGATATCGCATCTCATTTCTATGTTTCATGGTAAGATACAATATGAATTGCGAAGTGTCATGTATACCTCGTCTACACTTCAAACGAATGTAAATGCGACACTTCCTCGCAAGGAAATAGCGTTTGCTAATGTCTATCTATCGTAGCAATAGTGTTCTAATGCTTCTTAAAACGCGATATCGAATCTCATTTCTATGCTTCATGGCAAGATATAATATGATTCGCGAAGTGTTATGCATTCCTCGTCTACGATTCAAATGAATGTAAATGCGACACTTCCTTGCAAGGAAATAGCGTTTGCAGATGTCTACGTATCGTAGCAATAGAGTTCTTATGATTCTTTAAACGCGATATCGCATCTCATTTCTATGATTCATGGTAAGGTATAATATGATTTGCGAAGTGTTATGTATTCCTCGTCTACACTTCAAATGAATGTAAATGAGACACTTCCTTGCAAGGAAATAGCGTTTGCAGATGTCTACGTATCGTAGCAATAGAGTACTTATGATTCTTTAAACGCGATATCGCATCTCATTTCTATGTTTCATGGTAAGATATAATATGATTTGCGAAGTGTCATGTATTCCTCGTCTACACTTCAAATGAATGAAAATGCCATACTTCTCTGATAGGAAATAGCGTCTGCAGATGTCCAGGTATCGTAGCAATAGAGTTCTAATGCTTCTTAAAACGCTATATCGCATCTCATTTCAATGTTTCATGGTAAGATATAATATGATTTGCGAAGTGTTATGTATGCCTCGTCTACACTTCAAATGAATGTGAATGCGACACTTCCTCGCTATGAAATAGCGTTTGCAGATGTCTACGTATCGTAGCAAAAGGTTTCCAATGCTTCTTAAAACGCGATATCGCATCTCATTTCTATGTTTCATGGTAAGATATAATATGATTTGCGAAGTATCATGTATTCCTCGCCTACACTTCAAATGAATGTGAATGCGACACTTCCTCGCTAGGAAATAGCGTTTGCAGATGCCTACGTATCGTAGCAATAGATTTCTAATGGTTCTTAAAACGCGATATCGCATCTCATTTCTATGTTTCATGGTAAGATATAATATTCATTGCGAAGTGTTATGCATTCCTCGTCTACGATTCAAATGAATGTAAATGCGACACTTCCTTGCAAGGAAATAGCGTTTGCAGATGTCTACGTACCGTAGCAACAGAGTTCAAATGCTTCTTAAAACGAGATATTGCATCTCATTTCTATGTTTCATGGTAAGATACATTATGATTTGCGAAGTGTTATGTATTCCTCGTCTACACTTCAAATGAATGTAAATGCGACACTTCCTTGCAAGGAAATAGCGTTTGCAGATGTCTACGTATCGTAGCAATAGATTTCTAATGCTTCTTAAAACGCTATATCGCATCTCATTTCAATGTTTCATGGTAAGATATAATATGATTTGCGAAGTGTTATGTATGCCTCGTCTACACTTCAAATGAATGTGAATGCGACACTTCCTCGCTGGGAAATAGCGTTTGCAGATGTCTACGTATCGTTGCAATAGATTTCTAATGCTTCTTAAAACGCGATATCGCATCTCATTTCTATGTTTCATGGTAAGATATAATATTCATTGCGAAGTGTTATGCATTCCTCGTTTACGATTCAAATGAATGTAAATGCGACACTTCCTTGCAAGGAAATAGCGTTTGCAGATGTCTACGTACCGTAGCAACAGAGTTCAAATGCTTCTTAAAACGAGATATTGCATCTCATTTCTATGTTTCATGGTAAGATACATTATGATTTGCGAAGTGTTATGTATTCCTCGTCTACACTTCAAATGAATGTAAATGCGACACTTCCTTGCAAGGAAATAGCGTTTGCAGATGTCTACGTACCGTAGCAGCAGAGTTCTTATGATTCTTAAAACGCGATATCGCATCTCATTTCTATGTTTCATGGTAAGATATAATATGATTTGCGAAGTATCATGTATTCCTCGCCTACACTTCAAATGAATGTGAATGCGACACTTCCTCGCTAGGAAATAGCGTTTGCAGATGCCTACGTATCGTAGCAATAGATTTCTAATGGTTCTTAAAACGCGATATCGCATCTCATTTCTATGTTTCATGGTAAGATATAATATTCATTGCGAAGTGTTATGCATTCCTCGTCTACGATTCAAATGAATGTAAATGCGACACTTCCTTGCAAGGAAATAGCGTTTGCAGATGTCTACGTACCGTAGCAACAGAGTTCAAATGCTTCTTAAAACGAGATATTGCATCTCATTTCTATGTTTCATGGTAAGATACATTATGATTTGCGAAGTGTTATGTATTCCTCGTCTACACTTCAAATGAATGTAAATGCGACACTTCCTTGCAAGGAAATAGCGTTTGCAGATGTCTACGTATCGTAGCAATAGATTTCTAATGCTTCTTAAAACGCTATATCGCATCTCATTTCAATGTTTCATGGTAAGATATAATATGATTTGCGAAGTGTTATGTATGCCTCGTCTACACTTCAAATGAATGTGAATGCGACACTTCCTCGCTGGGAAATAGCGTTTGCAGATGTCTACGTATCGTTGCAATAGATTTCTAATGCTTCTTAAAACGCGATATCGCATCTCATTTCTATGTTTCATGGTAAGATATAATATTCATTGCGAAGTGTTATGCATTCCTCGTTTACGATTCAAATGAATGTAAATGCGACACTTCCTTGCAAGGAAATAGCGTTTGCAGATGTCTACGTACCGTAGCAACAGAGTTCAAATGCTTCTTAAAACGAGATATTGCATCTCATTTCTATGTTTCATGGTAAGATACATTATGATTTGCGAAGTGTTATGTATTCCTCGTCTACACTTCAAATGAATGTAAATGCGACACTTCCTTGCAAGGAAATAGCGTTTGCAGATGTCTACGTACCGTAGCAGCAGAGTTCTTATGATTCTTAAAACGCGATATCGCATCTCATTTCTATGTTTCATGGTAAGATATAATATGATTTGCGAAGTATCATGTATTCCTCGTCTACACTTCAAATGAATGTGAATGCGACACTTCCTCGCAGGAAATAGCGTTTGCAGATGTCTACGTATCGTAGCAATAGATTTCTAATGCTTCTTAAAACGCTATATCGCATCTCATTTCAATGTTTCATGGTAAGATATAATATGATTTGCGAAGTGTTATGTTTGCCTCGTCTACACTTCAAATGAATGTGAATGCGACACTTCCTCGCTAGGAAATAGCGTTTGCAGATTTCTACGTATCGTAGCAAAAGGTTTCCAATGCTTCTTAAAACGCGATATCGCATCTCATTTCTATGTTTCATGGTAAGATATAATATGATTTGCGAAGTGTCATGTATTCCTCGTCTACACTTCAAATGAATGTTAATGCGACACTTCCTTGCTAGGAAATAGCGTCTGCAGATGTCTAGGTATCGTAGCAATAGAGTTCAAATGCTTCTTAAAACGAGATATTGCATCTCATTTCTATGTTTCATGGTAAGATACATTATGATTTGCGAAGTGCTATGTATTCCTCGTCTACACTTCAAATGAATGTAAATGCGACACTTCCTTGCAAGGAAATAGCGTTTGCAGATGTCTACGTACCGTAGCAGCAGAGTTCTTATGATTCTTAAAGCGCGATATCGCATCTCATTTCTATGTTTCATGGTAAGATATAATATGATTTGCGAAGTATCATGTATTCCTCGTCTACACTTCAAATGAATGTAAATGCGACACTTCCTTGTAAGGAAATAGCGTTTGCGAATGTCTATCTATCGTAGCAATAGTGTTCTAATGCTTCTTAAAACGCGATATCGCATCTCATTTCTATGTTTCATGGTAAGATATAATATGATTTGAGAAGTATCATGTATTCCTCGTCTACGATTCAAATGAATGTAAATGCGACACTTCCTCGCATGGAAATAGCGTTTGCAAATGTCTACGTATCATAGCAATAGAGTTCTTATGATTCTTAAAACGCGATATCGCATCTCATTTCTATGTTTCATGGTAAAATATAATATGATTTGCGAAGTGTCATGTATTCCTCGTCTACAATTCAAATGAATGTGAATGCGACACTTCCTCGCTAGGAAATAGCGTTTGCAGATGTCTACGTATCGTAGCAATAGAGTTCTTATGATTCTTAAAACGCGATATCGCATCTCATTTCTATGTATCATGGTAAGATATAATATGTTTTGCGAAGTGTCATGTATTCCTCGTCTACACGTCAAATGGATGTAAATGCGACACTACCTTGCTAGGAAATAGCGTCTGCAGATGTCTAGGTATCGCAGCAATAGAGTTCTAATGCTTCTCAAAACGCGATATCGTATCTCATTTCTATGTTTCATGGTAAGATATAATATGATTTGCGAAGTGTTATGTATTCCTCGTCTACACTTCAAATGAATGTGAATGCGACACTTCCTCGCTAGGAAATAGCGTTTGCAGATGTCTACGTATCGTAGCAATAGATTTCTAATGCTTCATAAAACGCGATATGGCATCTCATTTCTATGTTTCATGGTAAGATATAATATGATTTGCGAAGTGTCATGTATTCCTCGTCTACACTTCAAATGGATGTAAATGCGACACTACCTTGCTAGGAAATAGCGTCTGCAGATGTCTAGGTATCGCAGCAATAGAGTTCTAATGCTTCTTAAAACGCGATATCGCATCTCATTTCTATGTTTCATGGTAAGATATAATATGATTTGCGAAGTATCATGTATTCCTCGTCTACACTTCAAATGAATGTAAATGCGAAACTTCCTCCCAAGGAAATAGCGTTTGCAGATGTCTACGTATCGAAGCAATAGAGTTCAAATGCTTCTTCAAACGCGATATCGCATCTCATTTCTATGTTTCATGGTAACATACATTATGATTTGCGAAGTGTTATGTATTCCTCGTCTACACTTCAAATGAATGTAAATGCGACACTTCCTTGCAAGGAAATAGAGTTTGCAGATGTCTACGTATCGTAGCAATAGAGTTCTTATGATTCTTAAAACGTGATATCGCATCTCATTTCTATGTATCATGGTAAGATATAATATGATTTGCGAAGTGTCATGTATTCCTCGTCTACACATCGAATGGATGTAAATGCGACACTACCTTGATAGGAAATAGCGTCTGCAGATGTCTAGGTATCGCAGCACTAGAGTTCTAATGCTTCTCAAAACGCGATATCGTATCTCATTTCTATGTTTCATGGTAAGATATAATATGATTTGCGAAGTGTTATGTATTCCTCGTCTACACTTCAAATGAATGTGAATGCGACACTTCCTTGCTAGGAAATAGCATTTGCAGATGTCTACGTATCGTAGCAATAGATTTCTAATGCTTCTTAAAACGCGATATGGCATCTCATTTCTATGTTTCATGGTAAGATATAATATGATTTGCGAAGTGTCATGTATTCCTCGTCTACACTTCAAATGAATGTAAATGCGACACTTCCTTGCTAGGAAATAGCGTCTGCAGATGTCTAGGTATCGTAGCAATAGAGTTTTAATGCTTCTTAAAACGCAGTATCGCATCTCATTTCTATGTTTCATGGTAAGATATAATATGATTTGCGAAGTGTTATGTATTCCTCGTCTGCACTTCAAATGAATGTAAATGCGACACTTCCTTGCAAGGAAATAGCGTTGGCAGATGTCTTCATATCGTAGCAATAGAGTTCTTATGATTCTTAAAACGCGATATCGCATCTCATTTCTATGTTACATGGTAAGATATAATATGATTTGCGAAGTGTCATGTATTCCTCGTCTACACTTCAAATGGATGTAAATGCGACACTACCTTGCTAGGAAATAGCGTCTGCAGATGTCTAGGTATCGCAGCAATAGAGTTCTAATGCTTCTTAAAACGCGATATCGCATCTCATTTCTATGTTTCATGGTAAGATATAATATGATTTGCGAAGTATCATGTATTCCTCGTCTACACTTCAAATGAATGTGAATGAGACACTTCCTCGCTAGGAAATAGCGTTTGCAGATGTCTACGTATCGTCGCAATAGATTTCTAATGCTTCTTAAAACGCGATATCGCATCTCATTTCTATGTTTCATGGTAAGATATAATATGATTTGCGAAGTGTCATGTATTCCTCGTCTATACTTCAAATGAATGTAAATGCCACACTTCCCTGCTAGGAAATAGTGTCTGCAGATGTCTAGGTATCGCAGCAATAGAGTTCTAATGCTTCTTAAAACGCGATATCGCATCTCATTTCTATGTTTCATGGTAAGATATAATATGATTTATGAAGTGTTATGTATTCCTCGTCTACACTTCAAATGAATGTGAATGCGACACTTCCTCGCTAGGAAATAGCGTTTGCAGATGTCTACGTATCGTAGCAATAGATTTCTAATGCTTCTTAAAACGCGATATCGCATCTCTATTCTATGTTTCATGGTAAGATATAATATGATTTGCGAAGTGTCATGTATTCCTCGTCTACACTTCAAATGAATGTGAATGAGACACTTCCTCGCTAGGAAATAGCGTTTGCAGATGTCTACGTATCGTCGCAATAGATTTCTAATGCTTCTTAAAACGCGATATCGCATCTCATTTCTATGTTTCATGGTAAGATATAATATGATTTGCGAAGTGTCATGTATTCCTCGTCTATACTTCAAATGAATGTAAATGCCACACTTCCCTGCTAGGAAATAGTGTCTGCAGATGTCTAGGTATCGCAGCAATAGAGTTCTAATGCTTCTTAAAACGCGATATCGCATCTCATTTCTATGTTTCATGGTAAGATATAATATGATTTATGAAGTGTTATGTATTCCTCGTCTACACTTCAAATGAATGTGAATGCGACACTTCCTCGCTAGGAAATAGCGTTTGCAGATGTCTACGTATCGTAGCAATAGATTTCTAATGCTTCTTAAAACGCGATATCGCATCTCTATTCTATGTTTCATGGTAAGATATAATATGATTTGCGAAGTGTCATGTATTCCTCGTCTACACTTCAAATGAATGTAAATGCCACACTTCCCTGCTAGGAAATAGTGTCTGCAGATGTCTAGGTATCGCAGCAATAGATTTCCAATGCCTCTTAGAACGCTATATCGCTTCTCATTTCTATGTTTCATGGTAAGATATAATATGATTTGCGAAGTGTTATGTATACCTGGTCTACACTTCAAATGAATGTAAATGCGACACTTCCTTGTAAGGAAATAGCGTTTGCGAATGTCTATCTATCGTAGCAATAGTGTTCTAATGCTTCTTAAAACGCGATATCGCATCTCATTTCTATGTTTCATGGTAAGATATAATATGATTTGAGAAGTATCATGTATTCCTCGTCTACGATTCAAATGAATGTAAATGCGACACTTCCTCGCATGGAAATAGCGTTTGCAAATGTCTACGTATCGTAGCAATAGAGTTCTTATGATTCTTAAAACGCGATATCGCATCTCATTTCTATGTTTCATGGTAAAATATAATATGATTTGCGAAGTGTCATGTATTCCTCGTCTACACTTCAAATGAATGTGAATGCGACACTTCCTCGCTAGGAAATAGCGTTTGCAGATGTCTACGTATCGTAGCAATAGATTTGTAATGCTTCTTAAAACGCGATATCGCATCTCATTTCTATGTTTCATGGTAAGATATAATATGATTTGCGAAGTGTTATGTATTCCTCGTCTACACTTCAAACGAATGTAAATGCGACACTTCCTTGCAAGGAAATAGCGTTTGCAGATGTCTACGTATCGTAGCAATAGAGTTCTTATGATTCTTTAAACGCGATATCGCATCTCATTTCTATGTTTCATGGTAAGATATAATATGATTTGCGAAATGTTATGTATTCCTCGTCTACGATTCAAATGAATGTGAATGCGACACTTCCTCGCTAGGAAATAGCGTTTGCAGATGTCTACGTATCGTAGCAATAGATTTCCAATGCTTCTTAAAACGCGATATCGCATCAAATTTCTATGTTTCATGGTAAGATATAATATGATTTGCGAAGTGTTATGTATTCCTCGTCTACACTTCAAATGAATGTAAATGCGACACTTCCTTGCTAGGAAATAGCGTCTGCAGATGTCTAGGTATCGTAGCAATAGAGTTCTAATGCTTCTTAAAACGCGATATCGCATCTCATTTCTATGTTTCATGGTAAGATACAATATGATTTGCGAAGTATCATGTATTCCTCGTCTACACATCAAATGAATGTAAATGCGACACTTCCTCGCTAGGAAATAGAGTTTGCAGATGTCTACGTATCGTAGCAATAGAGTTCTTATGATTCTTAAAACGCGATATCGCATCTCATTTCTATGTTTCATGGTAAGATATAATATGATTTGCGAAGTGTCATGTATTTCTCGTCTACACTTCATATGTATGTAAATGCGACACTTCCTTGCAAGGAAATAGCGTTTGCAGATGTCTACGTATCGTAGAAATAGAGTTCTTATGATTCTTTAAACGCGATATCGCATCTCATTTCTATGTTTCATGGTAAGATATAATATGATTTGCGAAGTGTTATGTATTCCTCGTCTACGATTCAAATGAATGTGAATGCGACACTTCCTCCCTAGGAAATAGCGTTTGCAAATGCCTACGTATCGTAGCAATAGATTTCCAATGCTTCTTAAAACGCGATATCGCATCAAATTTCTATGTTTCATGGTAAGATATAATATGATTTGCGAAGTGTTATGTATTCCTCGTCTACACTTCAAATGAATGTAAATGCGACACTTCCTTGCTAGGAAATAGCGTCTGCAGATGTCTAGGTATCGTAGCAATAGAGTTCTAATGCTTCTTAAAACGCGATATCGCATCTCATTTCTATGTTTCATGGTAAGATATAATATGATTAGCGAAGTGTTATGTATTCCTCGTCTACACTTCAAATGAATGTGAATGCGACACTTCCTCTCTAGGAAATAGCGTTTGCAGATGTCTACGTATCGTAGCAATAGATTTCCAATGCTTCTTAAAACGCGATATCGCATCTCATTGCTATGTTTCATGGTAAGATATAATATGATTTGCGAAGTGTCATGTATTTCTCGTCTACACTTCATATGTATGTAAATGCGACACATCCTTGCTAGGAAATAGCGTCTGCAGATATCTAGGTATCGTAGCAATAGAGTTCTAATGCTTCTTAAATCGCGATATCGCATCTCATTTCTATGTTTCATGGTAAGATATAATATGATTTGCGAAGTGTCATGTATTCCTCGTCTACACGCCAAATGAATGTGAATGCGACACTTCCTTGCAAGGAAATAGCGTTTGCGAATATCTACCTATCGTAGCAATAGTGTTCTAATGCTTCTTAAAACGCGATATCGCATCTCATTTCTATGTTTCATGGTAAGATATAATATGATTTGCGAAGTATCATGTATTCCTCCTCTACACTTCAAATGAATGTAAATGCGACACTTACTTGCAAGGAAATAGCGTTTGCAGATGTCTACGTATCGTAGCAATAGAGTTCTTATGATTCTTAAAACGCGATATCGCATCTCATTTCTATGTTTCATGGTAAGATATAATATGAATTGCGAAGTGTCATGTATACCTCGTCTACACTTCAAATGAATGTAAATGCGACACTTCCTTGCAAGGAAATAGCGCTTGCGAATGTCTGTCTATCGTAGCAATAGTGTTCTAATGCTTCTTAAAACGCGATATCGCATCTCATTTCTATGTTTCATGGTAAGATATAATATGATTTGCGAAGTGTTATGCATTCCTCGTCTACGATTCAAATGAATGTAAATGCGACACTTCCTTGCAAGGAAATAGCGTTTGCAGATGTCTACGTATCGTAGTAATAGAGTTCTTATGATTCTTAAAACGCGATATCGCATCTCATTTCTATGTATCATGGTAAGATATAATATGATTTGCGAAGTGTCATGTATTCCTCTTCTACACGTCAAATGGATGTAAATGCGACACTACCTTGCTAGGAAATAGCGTCTGCAGATGTCTAGGTATCGCAGCAATAGAGTTCTAATGCTTCTCAAAACGCGATATCGTATCTCATTTCTATGTTTCATGGTAAGATATAATATGATTTGCGAAGTGTTATGTATTCCTCGTCTACACTTCAAATGAATGTGAATGCGACACTTCCTCGCTAGGAAATAGCGTTTGCAGATGTCTACGTATCGTAGCACTAGATTTCTAATGCTTCTTAAAACGCGATATGGCATCTCATTTCTATGTTTCATGGTAAGATATAATATGATTTGCGAAGTGTCATGTATTCCTCGTCTACACTTCAAATGAATGTAAATGCGACACTTCCTTGCTAGGAAATAGCGTCTGCAGATGTCTAGGTATCGTAGCAATAGAGTTTTAATGCTTCTTAAAACGCGATATCGCATCTCATTTCTATGTTTCATGGTAAGATATAATATGATTTGCGAAGTGTTATGTATTCCTCGTCTGCACTTCAAATGAATGTAAATGCGACACTTCTTTGCAAGGAAATAGCGTTGGCAGATGTCTTCGTATCGTAGCAATAGAGTTCTTATGATTCTTAAAACGCGATATCGCATCTCATTTCTATGTTACATGGTAAGATATAATATGATTTGCGAAGTGTCATGTATTCCTCGTCTACACTTCAAATGGATGTAAATGCGACACTACCTTGCTAGGAAATAGCGTCTGCAGATGTCTAGGTATCGCAGCAATAGAGCTCTAATGCTTCTTAAAACGCGATATCGCATCTCATTTCTATGTTTCATGGTATGATATAATATGATTTGCGAAGTGTCATGTATTCCTCGTCTACACATCGAATGGATGTAAATGCGACACTACCTTGCTAGGAAATAGCGTCTGCAGATGTCTAGGTATCGCAGCAATAGTGTTCTAATGCTTCTTAAAACGCGATATCGTATCTCATTTCTATGTTTCATGGTAAGATATAATATGATTTGCGAAGTGTCATGTATTCCTCGTCTACAATTCAAATGAATGTGAATGCGACACTTCCTCGCTAGGAAATAGCGTTTGCAGATGTCTAGGTATCGCAGCAATAGAGTTCTAATGCTTCTTAAAACGCGATATCGCATCTCATTTCTATGTTTCATGGTAAGATATAATATGATTTATGAAGTGTTATGTATTCCTCGTCTATACTTCAAATGAATGTGAATGCGACACTTCCTCGCTAGGAAATAGCGTTTGCAGATGTCTACGTATCGTAGCAATAGATTTCTAATGCTTCTTAAAACGCGATATCGCATCTCTATTCTATGTTTCATGGTAAGATATAATATGATTTGCGAAGTGTCATGTATTCCTCGTCTACACTTCAAATGAATGTAAATGCCACACTTCCCTGCTAGGAAATAGTGTCTGCAGATGTCTAGGTATCGCAGCAATAGATTTCCAATGCCTCTTAGAACGCTATATCGCTTCTCATTTCTATGTTTCATGGTAAGATATAATATGATTTGCGAAGTGTTATGTATACCTGGTCTACACTTCAAATGAATGTAAATGCGACACTTCCTTGTAAGGAAATAGCGTTTGCGAATGTCTATCTATCGTAGCAATAGTGTTCTAATGCTTCTTAAAACGCGATATCGCATCTCATTTCTATGTTTCATGGTAGATATAATATGATTTGAGAAGTATCATGTATTCCTCGTCTACGATTCAAATGAATGTAAATGCGACACTTCCTCGCATGGAAATAGCGTTTGCAAATGTCTACGTATCGCAGCAATAGAGTTCTAATGCTTCTTAAAACGCGATATCGCATCTCATTTCTATGTTTCATGGTAAGATATAATATGATTTATGAAGTGTTATGTATACCTGGTCTACACTTCAAATGAATGTAAATGCGACACTTCCTTGTAAGGAAATAGCTTTTGCGAATGTCTATCTATCGTAGCAATAGTGTTCTAATGCTTCTTAAAACGCGATATCGCATCTCATTTCTATGTTTCATGGTAAGATATAATATGATTTGAGAAGTATCATGTATTCCTCGTCTACGATTCAAATGAATGTAAATGCGACACTTCCTCGCATGGAAATAGCGTTTGCAAATGTCTACGTATCGTAGCAATAGAGTTCTTATGATTCTTAAAACGCGATATCGCATCTCATTTCTATGTTTCATGGTAAAATATAATATGATTTGCGAAGTGTCATGTATTCCTCGTCTACACTTCAAATGAATGTGAATGCGACACTTCCTCGCTAGGAAATAGCGTTTGCAGATGTCTACGTATCGTAGCAATAGATTTGTAATGCTTCTTAAAACGCGATATCGCATCTCATTTCTATGTTTCATGGTAACATATAATATGATTTGCGAAGTGTTATGTATTCCTCGTCTACGATTCAAATGAATGTGAATGCGACACTTCCTCGCTAGGAAATAGCGTTTGCAAATGTCTACGTATCGTAGCAATAGATTTCCAATGCTTCTTAAAACGCGATATCGCATCAATTTCTATGTTTCATGGTAAGATATAATATGATTTGCGAAGTGTCATGTATTCCTCGTCTACACTTCAAATGAATGTGAATGCGACACTTCCTCTCTAGGAAATAGCGTTTGCAGATGTCTACGTATCGTAGCAATAGATTTCCAATGCTTCTTAAAACGCGATATCGCATCTCATTGCTATGTTTCATGGTAAGATATAATATGATTTGCGAAGTGTCATGTATTTTTCGTCTACACTTCATATGTATGTAAATGCGACACATCCTTGCTAGGAAATAGCGTCTGCAGATATCTAGGTATCGTAGCAATAGAGTTCTAATGCTTCTTAAAACGCGATATCGCATCTCATTTCTATGTTTCATGGTAAGATATAATATGATTTGCGAAGTGTTATGTATACCTGGTCAACACTTCAAATGAATGTAAATGCCACACTTCCATGCTAGGAAATAGTGTCTGCAGATGTCTAGGTATCGCAGCAATAGAGTTCTAATGCTTCTTAAAACGCGATATCGCATCTCATTTCTATGTTTCATGGTAAGATATAATATGATTTATGAAGTGTTATGTATTCCTCGTCTACACTTCAAATGAATGTGAATGCGACACTTCCTCGCTAGGAAATAGCGTTTGCAGATGTCTACGTATCGTAGCAATAGATTTGTAATGCTTCTTAAAACGCGATATCGCATCTCATTTCTATGTTTCATGGTAAGATATAATATGATTTGCGAAGTGTTATGTATTCCTCGTCTACACGTCAAATGAATGTAAATGCGACACTTCCTTGCAAGGAAATAGCGTTTGCAGATGTCTACGTATCGTAGCAATAGAGTTCTTATGATTCTTAAAACGCGATATCGCATCTCATTTCTATGTTTCATGGTAAGATATAATATGATTTGCGAAGTTTCATGTAATCCTCGTCTACACTTCAAATGAATGTAAATGCCACACTTCCCTGCTAGGAAATAGCGTCTGCAGATGTCTAGGAATCGTAGCAATAGAGTTCTAATGCTTCTTAAAACGCGATATCGCATCTCATTTCTATGTTTCATGGTAAGATATAATATGATTTGCGAAGTGTTATGTATTCCTCGTCTACACGTCAAATGAATGTAAATGCGACACTTCCTTGCAAGGAAATAGCGTTTGCAGATGTCTACGTATCGTAGCAATAGAGTTCTTATGATTCTTAAAACGCGATATCGCATCTCATTTCTATGTTTCATGGTAAGATATAATATGATTTGCGAAGTTTCATGTAATCCTCGTCTACACTTCAAATGAATGTAAATGCCACACTTCCCTGCTAGGAAATAGCGTCTGCAGATGTCTAGGAATCGTAGCAATAGAGTTCTAATGCTTCTTAAAACGCGATATCGCATCTCATTTCTATGTTTCTTGGTAAGATATAATATGATTTACGAAGTGTCATGTATTCCTCGTCTACACTTCAAATGAATGTAAATGCGACACTTCCTTGCAAGGGAATAGCGTTTGCAGATGTCTACGTATCGTAGCAATAGTGTTCTAATGCTTCTTAGAACGCGATATCGCATCTCATCTCTATGTTTCATGGTAAGATATATTACGATTTGCGAAGTGTCATGTATTCCTCGTCTACACTTCAAATGAATGTGAATGCGACACTTCCTCGCTAGGAAATAGCGTCTGCAGATGTCTAGGTATCGTAGCAATAGATTTGTAATGCTTCTTAAAACGCGATATCGCATCTCATTTCTATGTTTCATGGTAAGATATAATATGATTTGCGAAGTGTTATGTATTCCTCGTCTACACTTCAAATGAATGTAAATGCGACACTTCCTTGCAAGGAAATAGCGTTTGCAGATGTCTACGTATCGTAGCAATAGAGTTCTTATGATTCTTAAAACGCGATATCGCATCCCATTTCTATGTTTCATGGTAAGATATAATATGATTTGCGAAGTTTCATGTAATCCTCGTCTACACTTCAAATGAATGTAAATGCTACACTTCCCTGCTAGGAAATAGCGTCTGCAGATGTCTAGGAATCGTAGCAATAGAGTTCTAATGCTTCTTAAAACGCGATATCGCATCTCATTTCTATGTTTCATGGTAAGATATAATATGATTTGAGACGTGTTATGTATTACTCGTCTACACTTCAAATGAATGTGAATGCGACACTTCCTTGCAAGGAAATAGCGTTTTCGAATGTCTACCTATCGTAGCAATAGTGTTCTAATGCTTCTTAGAACGCGATATCGCATCTCATCACTATGTTTCATGGTAAGATATAATACGATTTGCGAAGTGTTATGTATTCCTCGTCTACACTTCAAATGAATGTAAATGCGACACTTCCTTGCAAGGAAATAGCGTTTGCAGATGTCTACGTATCGAAGCAATAGAGTTCAAATGCTTCTTAAAACGCGATATCGCATCTCATTTCTATGTTTCATGGTAAGATACATTATGATTTGCGAAGTGTTATGTATTCCTCGTCTACACTTCAAATGAATGTAAGTGCGACACTTACTTGCAAGGAAATAGCGTTTGCAGATGTCTACGTATCGTAGCAATAGAGTTCTTATGATTCTTAAAACGCGATATCGCATCTCATTTCTATGTTTCATGGTAAGATATAATATGATTTGCGAAGTGTTATGTATTCCTCGTCTACACTTCAAATGAATGTGAATGCGAAAGTTCCTCGCTAGGAAATAGCGTTTGCAGATGTCTACGTATCGTAGCAATAGATTTGTAATGCTTCTTAAAACGCGATATCGCATCTCATTTCTATGTTTCATGGTAAGATATAATATGATTTGCGAAGTGTTATGTATTCCTCGTCTACACTTCAAATGAATGTAAATGCGACACTTCCTTGCAAGGGAATAGCGTTTGCAGATGTCTACGTATCGTAGCAATAGTGTTCTAATGCTTCTTAGAACAAGATATCGCATCTCATCTCTATGTTTCATGGTAAGATATATTACGATTTGCGAAGTGTTATGTATTTCTCGTCTACACTTCAAACGAATGTAAATGCGACACTACCTTGCTAGGAAATAGCGTCTGCAGATGTCTAGGTATCGCAGCAATAGAGTTCTAATGCTTCTTAAAACGCGATATCGCATCTCATTTCTATGTTTCATGGTAAGATATAATATGGTTTGCGAAGCATCATGTATTCCTCGTCTACACTTCAAATGAATGTAAATGCGACACTTCCTCGCTAGGAAATAGCGTTTGCAGATGTCTACGTATCGTAGCAATAGAGTTCTAATGCTTCTTAAAACGCGATATCGCATCTCATTTCTATGTTTCATGGTAAGAAATAATATGATTTACGAAGTGTTATGTATTCCTCGCCTACACTTCAAATGAATGTGAATGCGACACTTCCTCGCTAGGAAATAGCGTTTGCAGATGTCTACGTATCGTAGCAATAGATTTGTAATGCTTCTTAAAACGCGATATCGCATCTCATTTCTATGTTTCATGGTAAGATATAATATGATTTGCGAAGTGTTATGTATTCCTCGTCTACACTTCAAACGAATGTAAATGCGACACTACCTTGCTAGGAAATAGCGTCTGCAGATGTCTAGGTATCGCAGCAATAGAGTTCTAATGCTTCTTAAAACGCGATATCGCATCTCATTTCTATGTTTCATGGTAAGATATAATATGGTTTGCGAAGCATCATGTATTCCTCGTCTACACTTCAAATGAATGTAAATGCGACACTTCCTCGCTAGGAAATAGCGTTTGCAGATGTCTACGTATCGTAGCAATAGAGTTCTAATGCTTCTTAAAACGCGATATCGCATCTCATTTCTATGTTTCATGGTAAGAAATAATATGATTTACGAAGTGTTATGTATTCCTCGCCTACACTTCAAATGAATGTGAATGCGACACTTCCTCGCTAGGAAATAGCGTTTGCAGATGTCTACGTATCGTAACAATAGATTTGTAATGCTTCTTAAAACGCGATATCGCATCTCATTTCTATGTTTCATGGTAAGATATAATATGATTTGCGAAGTGTTATGTATTCCTCGTCTACACTTCAAATGAATGTGAATGCGACACTTCCTTGCAAGGAAATAGCGTTTTCGAATGTCTACCTATCGTAGCAATAGTGTTCTAATGCTTCTTAGAACGCGATATCGCATCTCATCACTATGTTTCATGGTAAGATATAATACGATTTGCGAAGTGTTATGTATTCCTCGTCTACACTTCAAATGAATGTAAATGCGACACTTCCTTGCAAGGAAATAGCGTTTGCAGATGTCTACGTATCGAAGCAATAGAGTTCAAATGCTTCTTAAAACGCGATATCGCATCTCATTTCTATGTTTCATGGTAAGATACATTATGATTTGCGAAGTGTTATGTATTCCTCGTCTACACTTCAAATGAATGTAAATGCCACACTTCCCTGCTAGGAAATAGTGTCTGCAGATGTCTCGGTATCGTAGCAATAGAGTTCTAATGCTTCTTAAAACGCGATATCGCATCTCATTTCTATGTTTCATGGTAAGATATAATATGATTTGCTAAGTGTTATGTATTCCTCGTCTACACTTCAAATGAATGTAAATGCGACACTTCCTTGCAAGGAAATATCGTTTGCAGATGTCGACGTATCGTAGCAACAGAGTTCTTATGATTCTTAAAACGCGATATCGCATCTCATTTCTATGTTTCATGGTAAGATATAATATGATTTGCGAAGTGTTATGTATTCCACGTCTACACTTCAAATGAATGTAAATGCGACACTTCCTTGCAAGGAAATAGCGTTTGCAGATGTCTACGTATCGAAGCAATAGAGTTCAAATGCTTCTTAAAACGAGATATTGCATCTCAAATCTATGTTACATGATAAGATGTAATATTCATTGCGAAGTGTTACGCATTGCTCGTCTACGATTCAAATGAATGTAAATGCGACACTTCCTAGCAAGGAAATAGCGTTTGCAGATGTCTACGTATCGTAGCAATAGAGTTCTTATGATTCTTAAAACGCGATAACATATCTCATTTCTATGTTTCATGGTAAGATATAATATGATTTGCGAAGTGTTATGTATACCTAGTCTACACTTCAAATGAATGTAAATGCGAAACTTCCTTGTAAGGAAATAGCGTTTGCGAATGTCTATCTATCGTAGGAATAGTGTTCTAATGCTTCTTAAAACGCGATATCGCATCTCATTTCTATGTTTCATGGTAAGATATAATATGAATTGCGAAGTGTCATGTATACCTCGTCTACACTTCAAATGAATGTAAATGCCACACTTCCCTGCTAGGAAATAGTGTCTGCAGATGTCTAGGTATCGCAGCAATAGAGTTCTAATGCTTCTTAAAACGCGATATCGCATCTCATTTCTATGTTTCATGGTAAGATATAATATGATTTGCGAAGTGTTATGTATTTCTCGCCTACACTTCAAATGAATGTAAATGCGACACTTCCTTGCTAGGAAATAGCGTCTGCAGATGTCTAGGTATCGTAGCAATAGAGTTTTAATGCTTCTTAAAACGCGATATCGCATCTCATTTCTATGTTTCATGGTAAGATATAATATGATTTGCGATTTGTTATGTATTCCTCGTCTACACTTCAAATGAATGTGAATGCGACACTTCCTCGCTAGGAAATAGCGTTTGCAGATGTCTACGTATCGTAGCAATAGATTTCCAATGTCTTCTTAAAACGCGATATCGCATCTCATTTCTATGTTTCATGGTAAGATATAATATGATTTGCGATGTATCATGTATTCCTCGTCTACACTTCAAATGAATGTAAATGCGAAACTTCCTCGCAAGGAAATAGCGTTTGCAGATGTCTACGTATCGTAGCAATAGAGTTCTTATGATTCTTAAAACGCGATATCGCATCTCATTTCTATGTTTCATGGTAAGATATAATATGATTTGCGAAGTGTTATGTATTCCTCGTCTACACTTCAAATGAATGTGAATGCGAAAGTTCCTCGCTAGGAAATAGCGTTTGCAGATGTCTACGTATCGTAGCAATAGATTTGTAATGCTTCTTAAAACGCGATATCGCATCTCATTTCTATGTTTCATGGTAAGATATAATATGATTTGCGAAGTGTTATGTATTCCTCGTCTACACTTCAAATGAATGTAAATGCGACACTTCCTTGCAAGGGAATAGCGTTTGCAGATGTCTACGTATCGTAGCAATAGTGTTCTAATGCTTCTTAGAACAAGATATCGCATCTCATCTCTATGTTTCATGGTAAGATATATTACGATTTGCGAAGTGTTATGTATTTCTCGTCTACACTTCAAACGAATGTAAATGCGACACTACCTTGCTAGGAAATAGCGTCTGCAGATGTCTAGGTATCGCAGCAATAGAGTTCTAATGCTTCTTAAAACGCGATATCGCATCTCATTTCTATGTTTCATGGTAAGATATAATATGGTTTGCGAAGCATCATGTATTCCTCGTCTACACTTCAAATGAATGTAAATGCGACACTTCCTCGCTAGGAAATAGCGTTTGCAGATGTCTACGTATCGTAGCAATAGAGTTCTAATGCTTCTTAAAACGCGATATCGCATCTCATTTCTATGTTTCATGGTAAGAAATAATATGATTTACGAAGTGTTATGTATTCCTCGCCTACACTTCAAATGAATGTGAATGCGACACTTCCTCGCTAGGAAATAGCGTTTGCAGATGTCTACGTATCGTAGCAATAGATTTGTAATGCTTCTTAAAACGCGATATCGCATCTCATTTCTATGTTCATGGTAAGATATAATATGGTTTGCGAAGCATCATGTATTCCTCGTCTACACTTCAAATGAATGTAAATGCGACACTTCCTCGCTAGGAAATAGCGTTTGCAGATGTCTACGTATCGTAGCAATAGAGTTCTAATGCTTCTTAAAACGCGATATCGCATCTCATTTCTATGTTTCATGGTAAGAAATAATATGATTTACGAAGTGTTATGTATTCCTCGCCTACACTTCAAATGAATGTGAATGCGACACTTCCTCGCTAGGAAATAGCGTTTGCAGATGTCTACGTATCGTAACAATAGATTTGTAATGCTTCTTAAAACGCGATATCGCATCTCATTTCTATGTTTCATGGTAAGATATAATATGATTTGCGAAGTGTTATGTATTCCTCGTCTACACTTCAAATGAATGTGAATGCGACACTTCCTTGCAAGGAAATAGCGTTTTCGAATGTCTACCTATCGTAGCAATAGTGTTCTAATGCTTCTTAGAACGCGATATCGCATCTCATCACTATGTTTCATGGTAAGATATAATACGATTTGCGAAGTGTTATGTATTCCTCGTCTACACTTCAAATGAATGTAAATGCGACACTTCCTTGCAAGGAAATAGCGTTTGCAGATGTCTACGTATCGAAGCAATAGAGTTCAAATGCTTCTTAAAACGCGATATCGCATCTCATTTCTATGTTTCATGGTAAGATACATTATGATTTGCGAAGTGTTATGTATTCCTCGTCTACACTTCAAATGAATGTAAATGCCACACTTCCCTGCTAGGAAATAGTGTCTGCAGATGTCTCGGTATCGTAGCAATAGAGTTCTAATGCTTCTTAAAACGCGATATCGCATCTCATTTCTATGTTTCATGGTAAGATATAATATGATTTGCTAAGTGTTATGTATTCCTCGTCTACACTTCAAATGAATGTAAATGCGACACTTCCTTGCAAGGAAATATCGTTTGCAGATGTCGACGTATCGTAGCAACAGAGTTCTTATGATTCTTAAAACGCGATATCGCATCTCATTTCTATGTTTCATGGTAAGATATAATATGATTTGCGAAGTGTTATGTATTCCACGTCTACACTTCAAATGAATGTAAATGCGACACTTCCTTGCAAGGAAATAGCGTTTGCAGATGTCTACGTATCGAAGCAATAGAGTTCAAATGCTTCTTAAAACGAGATATTGCATCTCAAATCTATGTTACATGATAAGATGTAATATTCATTGCGAAGTGTTACGCATTGCTCGTCTACGATTCAAATGAATGTAAATGCGACACTTCCTAGCAAGGAAATAGCGTTTGCAGATGTCTACGTATCGTAGCAATAGAGTTCTTATGATTCTTAAAACGCGATAACATATCTCATTTCTATGTTTCATGGTAAGATATAATATGATTTGCGAAGTGTTATGTATACCTAGTCTACACTTCAAATGAATGTAAATGCGAAACTTCCTTGTAAGGAAATAGCGTTTGCGAATGTCTATCTATCGTAGGAATAGTGTTCTAATGCTTCTTAAAACGCGATATCGCATCTCATTTCTATGTTTCATGGTAAGATATAATATGAATTGCGAAGTGTCATGTATACCTCGTCTACACTTCAAATGAATGTAAATGCCACACTTCCCTGCTAGGAAATAGTGTCTGCAGATGTCTAGGTATCGCAGCAATAGAGTTCTAATGCTTCTTAAAACGCGATATCGCATCTCATTTCTATGTTTCATGGTAAGATATAATATGATTTGCGAAGTGTTATGTATTTCTCGCCTACACTTCAAATGAATGTAAATGCGACACTTCCTTGCTAGGAAATAGCGTCTGCAGATGTCTAGGTATCGTAGCAATAGAGTTTTAATGCTTCTTAAAACGCGATATCGCATCTCATTTCTATGTTTCATGGTAAGATATAATATGATTTGCGATTTGTTATGTATTCCTCGTCTACACTTCAAATGAATGTGAATGCGACACTTCCTCGCTAGGAAATAGCGTTTGCAGATGTCTACGTATCGTAGCAATAGATTTCCAATGCTTCTTAAAACGCGATATCGCATCTCATTTCTATGTTTCATGGTAAGATATAATATGATTTGCGATGTATCATGTATTCCTCGTCTACACTTCAAATGAATGTAAATGCGAAACTTCCTCGCAAGGAAATAGCGTTTGCAGATGTCTACGTATCGAAGCAATAGAGTTCAAATGCTTCTTCAAACGCGATATCGCATCTCATTTCTATGTTTCATGGTAACATACATTATGATTTGCGAAGTGTTATGTATTCCTCGTCTGCACTTCAAATGAATGTAAATGCGACACTTCCTTGCAAGGAAATAGCGTTGGCAGATGTCTTCGTGTATCGTAGCAATAGAGTTCTCATGATTCTTAAAACGCGATATCGCATCTCATTTCTATGTTACATGGTAAGATATAATATGATTTGCGAAATGGTCATGTATTCCTCGTCTACACTTCAAATGGATGTAAATGCGACACTACCTTGCTAGGAAATAGCGTCTGCAGATATCTAGGTATCGCAGCAATAGAGTTCTAATGCTTCTTAAAACGCGATATCGTATCTCATTTCTATGTTTCATGGTAAGATATAATATGATTTGCGAAGTGTTTATGTATCCTCGTCTACACTTCAAATGAATGTGAATGCGACACTTCCTCGCTAGGAAATAGCGTTTGCAGATGTCTACGTATCGTAGCAATAAATTTCCAATGCTTCTTAAAACGCGATATCGCATCTCATTTCTATGTTTCATGGTAAGATATAATATGATTTGCGATGTATCATGTATTCCTCGTCTACACTTCAAATGAATGTAAATGCGAAACTTCCTCGCAAGGAAATAGCGTTTGCAGATGTCTACGTATCGAAGCAATAGAGTTCAAATGCTTCTTCAAACGCGATATCGCATCTCATTTCTATGTTTCATGGTAACATACATTATGATTTGCGAAGTGTTATGTATTCCTCGTCTACACTTCAAATGAATGTAAATGCGACACTTCCTTGCAAGGAAATAGCGTTTGCAGATGTCTACGTATCGTAGCAATAGAGTTCTTATGATTCTTAAAACGTGATATCGCATCTCATTTCTATGTATCATGGTAAGATATAATATGATTTGCGAAGTGTCATGTATTCCTCGTCTACACATCAAATGGATGTAAAATGCGACACTACCTCGCTAGGAAATAGCGTTTGCAGATGTCTACGTATCGTAGCAATAGATTTCTAATGCTTCTTAAAACGCGATATCGCATCTCATTTTTATGTTTCATGGTAAGATATAATATGATTTGCGAAGTGTCATGTATTCCTCGTCTACACTTCAAATGAATGTTAAATGCCACACTTCCCTGCTAGGAAATAGTGTCTGCAGATGTCTAGGTATCGCAGCAATAGAGTTCTAATGCTTCTTAAACGCGATATCGCATCTCATTTCTATGTTTCATGGTAAGATATAATATGATTTACGAAGTGTTATGTATTCCTTGTCTACACTTCAAATGAATGTGAATGCGACACTTCCTCGCTAGGAAATAGCGTTTGCAGATGTCTACGTATCGTAGCAATAGATTTCTAATGCTTCTTAAAACGCGATATCGCATCTCATTTCTATGTTTCATGGTAAGATATAATATGATTTGCGAAGTGTCATGTATTCCTCGTCTACACTTCAAATGAATGTAAATGCCACACTTCCCTGCTAGGAAATAGTGTCTGCAGATGTCTAGGTATCGCAGCAATAGATTTCCAATGCCTCTTAGAACGCTATATCGCTTCTCATTTCTATGTTTCATGGTAAGATATAATATGATTTGCGAAGTGTTATGCATACCTGGTCTACACTTCAAATGAATGTAAATGCGACACTTCCTTGTAAGGAAATAGCGTTTGCGAATGTCTATCTATCGTAGCAATAGTGTTCTAATGCTTCTTAAAACGCGATATCGCATCTCATTTCTATGTTTCATGGTAAGATACATTATGATTTGCGAAGTGTTATGTATTCCTCGTCTACACTTCAAATGAATGTGAATGCGAAAGTTCCTCGCTAGGAAATAGCGTTTGCAGATGTCTACGTATCGTAGCAATAGATTTCTAATGCTTCTTAAAACGCGATATCGCATCTCATATCTATGTTTCATGGTAAGATATAATATGAATTGCGAAGTGTCATGTATACCTCGTCTACACTTCAAATGAATGTAAATGCGACACTTCCTTGCAAGGAAATAGCGTTTGCGAATGTCTATCTATCGTAGCAATAGTGTTCTAGTGCTTCTTAAAACGCGATATCGCATCTCATTTCTATGTTTCATGGTAAGATATAATATGATTTGCGAAGTGTCATGTATTCCTCGTCTACACTTCAAATGAATGTAAATGCCACACTTCCCTGCTAGGAAATAGTGTCTGCAGATGTCTCGGTATCGTAGCAATAGAGTTCTAATGCTTCTTAAAACGCGATATCGCATCTCATTTCTATGTTTCATGGTAAGATATAATATGATTTGCTAAGTGTTATGTATTCCTCGTCTACACTTCAAATGAATGTAAATGCGACACTTCCCTTGCAAGGAAATAGCGTTTGCAGATGTCGACGTATCGTAGCAACAGAGTTCTTATGATTCTTAAAACGCGATATCGCATCTCATTTCTATGTTTCATGGTAAGATATAATATGATTTGCGAAGTGTTATGTATTCCTCGTCTACACTTCAAATGAATGTGAATGCGACACTTCCTTGCAAGGAAATAGCGTTTTCGAATGTCTACCTATCGTAGCAATAGTGTTCTAATGCTTCTTAGAACGCGATATCGCATCTCATCACTATGTTTCATGGTAAGATATAATACGATTTGCGAAGTGTTATGTATTCCTCGTCTACACTTCAAATGAATGTAAATGCGACACTTCCTTGCAAGGAAATAGCGTTTGCAGATGTCTACGTATCGCAGCAATAGAGTTCAAATGCTTCTTAAAACGCGATATCGCATCTCATTTCTATGTTTCATGGTAAGATACATTATGATTTGCGAAGTGTCATGTATTCCTCGTCTACACTTCAAATGAAGGTAAATGCCACACTTCCCTGCTAGGAAATAGCGTCTGCAGATGTCCAGGTATCGTAGCAATAGAGTTCTAATGCTTCTTAAAACGCGATATCGCATCTCATTTCTATTTTTCATGGTAAGATATAATATGATTTGCGAAGTATCATGTATTCCTCGTCTACACTTCAAATGAATGTAAATGCGACACTTCCTCGCTAGGAAATAGCGTTGGCAGATGTCTACGGATCGTAGCAATAGATTTCTAATGCTTCTTAAAACGCGATATGGCATCTCATTTCTATGTTTCATGGTAAGATATAATATGATTTGCGAAGTGTCATGTATTCCTCGTCTACACTTCAAATGAATGTAAATGCCACACTTCCCTGCTAGGAAATAGTGTCTGCAGATATCTCGGTATCGTAGCAATAGAGTTCTAATGCTTCTTAAAACGCGATATCGCATCTCATTTCTATGTTCATGGTAAGATATAATATGATTTGCTAAGTGTTATGTATTCCTCGTCTACACTTCAAATGAATGTAAATGCGACACTTCCTTGCAAGGAAATAGCGTTTGCAGATGTCGACGTATCGTAGCAACAGAGTTCTTATGATTCTTAAAACGCGATATCGCATCTCATTTCTATGTTTCATGGAAAGATATAATATGATTTGCGAAGTGTTATGTATTCCACGTCTACACTTCAAATGAATGTAAATGCGACACTTCCTTGCAAGGAAATAGCGTTTGCAGATGTCTACGTATCGAAGCAATAGAGTTCAAATGCTTCTTAAAACGAGATATTGCATCTCAAATCTATGTTACATGATAAGATGTAATATTCATTGCGAAGTGTTATGCATTGCTCGTCTACGATTCAAATGAATGTAAATGCGACACTTCCTAGCAAGGAAATAGCGTTTGCAGATGTCTACGTATCGTAGCAATAGAGTTCTTATGATTCTTAAAACGCGATATCGCATCTCATTTCTATGTTTCATGGTAAGATATAATATGATTTGCGAAGTGTCATGTATTCCTCGTCTACACTTCAAATGAAGGTAAATGCGATACAACCTTGCTAGGAAATAGCGTCTGCAGATATCTAGGTATCGCCGCAATAGAGTTCTAATGCTTCTTAAAACGCGATATCGCATCTCATTCCTATGTTTCATGGTAAGATATAATATGATTTGCGAAGTGTCATGTATTCCTCGTCTACACTTCAAATGAATGTAAATGCGACACTCCCTTGCTAGGAAATAGCGTCTGCAGATGTCTAGGTATCGTACCAATAGAGTTCTAATGCTTCTTAAAACGTGATATCGCATCTCATTCCTATGTTTCATGGTAAGATATAATATGATTTGCGAAGTGTCATGTATTCCTCGTCTACACTTCAAATGAATGTAAATGCGACACTTCCTCGCTAGGAAATAGCGTTTGCAGATGTCTACGTATCGTAGCAATAGAGTTCTAATGCTTCTTAAAACGCGATATCGCATCTCATTTCTATGTATCATGGTAAGATATAATATGATTTGCGAAGTATCATGTATTCCTCGTCTACACTTCAAATGAATGTAAATGCGACACTTCCTCGCTAGGAAATAGCGTTTGCAGATGTCTACGTATCGTAGCAATAGAGTTCTTATGATTCTTAAAACGCGATATCGCATCTCATTCCTATGTTCCATGGTAAGATATAATTTGATTTGAGAAGTGTTATGTATTCCTCGTCAACACTTCAAATGAATGTGAATGCGACACTTCCTTGTTAGGAAATAGCGTTTGCAGATGTCTACGTATCGAAGCAATAGAGTTCAAATGCTTCTTAAAACGCGATATCGCATCTCATTTCTATGTTTCATGGTAAGATATAATATGATTTGCGAAGTGTTATCTTTTCCTCGTCTACACCTCAAATGAATGTAAATGCGACACTTCCTTGCAAGGAAATAGCGATTGCAGATGTCTACCTATCGTAGCAATAGAGTTCTAATGCTTCTTAAAACGCGATATCGCATCTCATTTCTACGTTTCATGGTAAGATATAATATTCATTGCGAAGTGTTATGCATTCCTCGTCTACGATTCAAATGAAAGTAAATGCGACACTTCCTTGCAAGGAAATAGCGTTTGCAGATGTCTACGTATCGAAGCAATAGAGTTCAAATGCTTCTTAAAACGCGATATCGCATCTCATTTCTATGTTTCATGGTAAGATATAATATGATTTGCGAAGTGTTATCTTTTCCTCGTCTACACCTCAAATGAATGTAAATGCGACACTTCCTTGCAAGGAAATAGCGATTGCAGATGTCTACCTATCGTAGCAATAGAGTTCTAATGCTTCTTAAAACGCGATATCGCATCTCATTTCTATGTTTCATGGTAAGATATAATATGATTTGCGTAGTGTTATGTATTCCTCGTCTACACTTCAAATGAATGTAAATTGCGACACATCCTTGCAAGGAAATAGCGTTTGCAGATGTCTACGTATCGAAGCAATAGTGTTCTAATGCTTCTTAAAACGCGATATCGCATCTCATTTCTATGTTTCATGGTAGGATATAATATTCATTGTGAAGTGTTATGCATTCCTCGTCTACGATTCAAATGAAAGTAAATGCGACACTTCCTTGCAAGGAAACAGCGATTGCAAATGTCTACGTATCGTAGCAATAGAGTTCAAATGCTTCTTAAAACGCGATATCGCATCTCATTTCTATGTTTCATGGTAAGATATAATATTCATTGCGAAGTGTTATGCATTCCTCGTCTACGATTCAAATGAAAGTAAATGCGATACCTCCTTGCAAGGAAATAGCATTTGCAGATATCTACCTATCGTAGCAATAGTGTTCTAATGCTTCATAAACGCGATATCGCATGTCATTTCTATGTATCATGGTAAGATATAATATTCATTGCGAAGTGTTATGCATTCCTCGTCTACGATTCAAATGAAAGTAAATGCGACACTTCCTTGCAAGGAAACAGCGATTGCAGATATCTACGTATCGTAGCAATAGAGCTCTTATAATTCTTAAAACGCGATTTCGCATCTCATTTCTATGTTTCATGGTAAGGTATAATATGATTTGCGAAGTATCACGTATTCCCCGTCTACACTTCAAATGAATGTAAATGCGACACTTCCTTGCAAGGAAATAGCGTTTGCCGATGTCTACGTATCGTAGCAATAGAGTTCTAATGCTTCTTGAAACGCGATATCGCATCCCATTTCTATGTTTCATGGTAAGATATAATATGATTTGCGAAGTGTTATGTATACCTAGTCTACACTTCAAATGAATGTAAATGCGAAACTTCCTTGTAAGGAAATAGCGTTTGCGAATGTCTATCTATCGTAGGAATAGTGTTCTAATGCTTCTTAAAACGCGATATCGCATCTCATTTCTATGTTTCATGGTAAGATATAATATGAATTGCGAAGTGTCATGTATACCTCGTCTACACTTCAAATGAATGTAAATGCCACACTTCCCTGCTAGGAAATAGTGTCTGCAGATGTCTAGGTATCGCAGCAATAGAGTTCTAATGCTTCTTAAAACGCGATATCGCATCTCATTTCTATGTTTCATGGTAAGATATAATATGATTTGCGAAGTGTTATGTATTTCTCGCCTACACTTCAAATGAATGTAAATGCGACACTTCCTTGCTAGGAAATAGCGTCTGCAGATGTCTAGGTATCGTAGCAATAGAGTTTTAATGCTTCTTAAAACGCGATATCGCATCTCATTTCTATGTTTCATGGTAAGATATAATATGATTTGCGAAGTGTTATGTATTCCTCGTCTGCACTTCAAATGAATGTAAATGCGACACTTCCTTGCAAGGAAATAGCGTTGGCAGATGTCTTCGTATCGTAGCAATAGAGTTCTCATGATTCTTAAAACGCGATATCGCATCTCATTTCTATGTTACATGGTAAGATATAATATGATTTGCGAAGTGTCATGTATTCCTCGTCTACACTTCAAATGGATGTAAATGCGACACTACCTTGCTAGGAAATAGCGTCTGCAGATGTCTAGGTATCGCAGCAATAGAGTTCTAATGCTTCTTAAAACGCGATATCGTATCTCATTTCTATGTTTCATGGTAAGATATAATATGATTTGCGAAGTGTTATGTATACCTAGTCTACACTTCAAATGAATGTAAATGCGAAACTTCCTTGTAAGGAAATAGCGTTTGCGAATGTCTATCTATCGTAGGAATAGTGTTCTAATGCTTCTTAAAACGCGATATCGCATCTCATTTCTATGTTTCATGGTAAGATATAATATGAATTGCGAAGTGTCATGTATACCTCGTCTACACTTCAAATGAATGTAAATGCCACACTTCCCTGCTAGGAAATAGTGTCTGCAGATGTCTAGGTATCGCAGCAATAGAGTTCTAATGCTTCTTAAAACGCGATATCGCATCTCATTTCTATGTTTCATGGTAAGATATAATATGATTTGCGAAGTGTTATGTATTTCTCGCCTACACTTCAAATGAATGTAAATGCGACACTTCCTTGCTAGGAAATAGCGTCTGCAGATGTCTAGGTATCGTAGCAATAGAGTTTTAATGCTTCTTAAAACGCGATATCGCATCTCATTTCTATGTTTCATGGTAAGATATAATATGATTTGCGAAGTGTTATGTATTCCTCGTCTGCACTTCAAATGAATGTAAATGCGACACTTCCTTGCAAGGAAATAGCGTTGGCAGATGTCTTCGTATCGTAGCAATAGAGTTCTCATGATTCTTAAAACGCGATATCGCATCTCATTTCTATGTTACATGGTAAGATATAATATGATTTGCGAAGTGTCATGTATTCCTCGTCTACACTTCAAATGGATGTAAATGCGACACTACCTTGCTAGGAAATAGCGTCTGCAGATGTCTAGGTATCGCAGCAATAGAGTTCTAATGCTTCTTAAAACGCGATATCGTATCTCATTTCTATGTTTCATGGTAAGATATAATATGATTTGCGAAGAGTTATGTATTCCTCGTCTACACTTCAAATGAATGTGAATGCGACACTTCCTCGCTAGGAAATAGCGTTTGCAGATGTCTACGTATCGTAGCAATAGATTTCCAATGCTTCTTAAAACGTGATATCGCATCTCATTTCTATGTATCATGGTAAGATATAATATGATTTGCGAAGTGTCATGTATTCCTCGTCTACACATCAAATGGATGTAAATGCGACACTACCTCGCTAGGAAATAGCGTTTGCAGATGTCTACGTATCGTAGCAATAGATTTCTAATGCTTCTTAAAACGCGATATCGCATCTCATTTCTATGTTTCATGGTAAGATATAATATGATTTGCGAAGTGTCATGTATTCCTCGTCTACACTTCAAATGAATGTAAATGCCACACTTCCCTGCTAGGAAATAGTGTCTGCAGATGTCTAGGTATCGCAGCAATAGAGTTCTAATGCTTCTTAAAACGCGATATCGCATCTCATTTCTATGTTTCATGGTAAGATATAATATAATTTACGAAGTGTTATGTATTCCTTGTCTACACTTCAAATGAATGTGAATGCGACACTTCCTCGCTAGGAAATAGCGTTTGCAGATGTCTACGTATCGTAGCAATAGATTTCTAATGCTTCTTAAAACGCGATATCGCATCTCATATCTATGTTTCATGGTAAGATATAATATGAATTGCGAAGTGTCATGTATACCTCGTCTACACTTCAAATGAATGTAAATGCGACACTTCCTTGCAAGGAAATAGCGTTTGCGAATGTCTATCTATCGTAGCAATAGTGTTCTAGTGCTTCTTAAAACGCGATATCGCATCTCATTTCTATGTTTCATGGTAAGATATAATATGATTTGCGAAGTGTCATGTATTCCTCGTCTACACTTCAAATGAATGTAAATGCCACACTTCCCTGCTAGGAAATAGTGTCTGCAGATGTCTCGGTATCGTAGCAATAGAGTTCTAATGCTTCTTAAAACGCGATATCGCATCTCATTTCTATGTTTCATGGTAAGATATAATATGATTTGCTAAGTGTTATGTATTCCTCGTCTACACTTCAAATGAATGTAAATGCGACACTTCCCTGCAAGGAAATAGCGTTTGCAGATGTCGACGTATCGTAGCAACAGATTTCTTATGATTCTTAAAACGCGATATCGCATCTCATTTCTATGTTTCATGGTAAGATATAATATGATTTGCGAAGTTTCATGTAATCCTCGTCTACACTTCAAATGAATGTAAATGCCACAGTTCCCTGCTAGGAAATAGCGTCTGCAGATGTCTAGGAATCGTAGCAATAGAGTTCTAATGCTTCTTAAAACGCGATATCGCATCTCATTTCTATGTTTCATGGTAAGATATAATATGATTTACGAAGTGTCATGTATTCCTCGTCTACACTTCAAATGAATGTAAATGCGACACTTCCTTGCAAGGAAATAGCGTTTGCAGATGTCTACGTATCGTAGCAATAGTGTTCTAATGCTTCTTAGAACGCGATATCGCATCTCATCACTATGTTTCATGGTAAGATATAATACGATTTGCGAAGTGTTATGTATTCCTCGTCTACACTTCAAATGAATGTAAATGCGACACTTCCTTGCAAGGAAATAGCGTTTGCAGATGTCTACGTATCGAAGCAATAGAGTTCAAATGCTTCTTAAAACGCGATATCGCATCTCATTTCTATGTTTCATGGTAAGATACATTATGATTTGCGAAGTGTTATGTATTCCTCGTCTACACTTCAAATGAATGTAAATGCGACACTTACTTGCAAGGAAATAGCGTTTGCAGATGTCTACGTATCGTAGCAATAGAGTTCTTATGATTCTTAAAACGCGATATCGCATCTCATTTCTATGTTTCATGGTAAGATATAATATGATTTGCGAAGTGTTATGTATTCCTCGTCTACACTTCAAATGAATGTGAATGCGAAAGTTCCTCGCTAGGAAATAGCGTTTGCAGATGTCTACGTATCGTAGCAATAGATTTCTAATGCTTCTTAAAACGCGATATCGCATCTCATATCTATGTTTCATGGTAAGATATAATATGAATTGCGAAGTGTCATGTATACCTCGTCTACACTTCAAATGAATGTAAATGCGACACTTCCTTGCAAGGAAATAGCGTTTGCAGATGTCGACGTATCGTAGCAATAGTGTTCTAATGCTTCTTAGAACGCGATATCGCATCTCATCACTATGTTTCATGGTAAGATATAATACGATTTGCGAAGTGTTATGTATTCCTCGTCTACACTTCAAATGAATGTGAATGCGAAAGTTCCTCGCTAGGAAATAGCGTTTGCAGATGTCTACGTATCGTAGCAATAGAGTTCAAATGCTTCTTAAAACGCGATATCGCATCTCATTTCTATGTTTCATGGTAAGATACATTATGATTTGCGAAGTGTTATGTATTCCTCGTCTACACTTCAAATGAATGTAAATGCGACACTTACTTGCAAGGAAATAGCGTTTGCAGATGTCTACGTATCGTAGCAATAGAGTTCTTATGATTCTTAAAACGCGATATCGCATCTCATTTCTATGTTTCATGGTAAGATATAATATGATTTGCGAAGTGTTATGTATTCCTCGTCTACACTTCAAATGAATGTGAATGCGAAAGTTCCTCGCTAGGAAATAGCGTTTGCAGATTTCTACGTATCGTAGCAATAGATTTCTAATGCTTCTTAAAACGCGATATCGCATCTCATATCTATGTTTCATGGTAAGATATAATATGAATTGCGAAGTGTCATGTGTACCTCGTCTACACTTCAAATGAATGTAAATGCGACACTTCCTTGCAAGGAAATAGCGTTTGCGAATGTCTATCTATCGTAGCAATAGTGTTCTAGTGCTTCTTAAAACGCGATATCGCATCTCATTTCTATGTTTCATGGTAAGATATAATATGATTTGCGAAGTGTCATGTATTCCTCGTCTACACTTCAAATGAATGAAAATGCCACACTTCCCTGCTAGGAAATAGTGTCAGCAGATGTCTCGGTATCGTAGCAACAGAGTTCTAATGCTTCTTAAAACGCGATATCGCATCTCATTTCTATGTTTCATGGTAAGATATAATATGATTTGCGAAGTTTCATGTAATCCTCGTCTACACTTCAAATGAATGTAAATGCCACACTTCCCTGCTAGGAAATAGCGTCTGCAGATGTCTCGGAATCGTAGCAATAGAGTTCTAATGCTTCTTAAAACGCGATATCGCATCTCATTTCTATGTTTCATGGTAAGATGTAATATGATTTACGAAGTGTCATGTATTCCTCGTCTACACTTCAAATGAATGTAAATGCGACACTTCCTTGCAAGGAAATAGCGTTTGCAGATGTCTACGTATCGTAGCAATAGTGTTTAAATGCTTCTTAGAACGCGATATCGCATCTCATTTCTATGTTTCATGGTAAGATACATTATGATTTGCGAAGTGTTATGTATTCCTCGTCTACACTTCAAATGAATGTAAATGCGACACTTACTTGCAAGGAAATAGCGTTTGCAGATGTCTACGTATCGTAGCAATAGAGTTCTTATGATTCTTAAAACGCGATATCGCATCTCATTTCTATGTTTCATGGTAAGATATAATATGATTTGCGAAGTGTTATGTATTCCTCGTCTACACTTCAAATGAATGTGAATGCGAAAGTTCCTCGCTAGGAAATAGCGTTTGCAGATGTCTACGTAGCGTAGCAATAGATTTCTAATGCTTCTTAAAACGCGATATCGCATCTCATATCTATGTTTCATGGTAAGATATAATATGAATTGCGAAGTGTCATGTATACCTCGTCTACACTTCAAATGAATGTAAATGCGACACTTCCTTGCAAGGAAATAGCGTTTGCGAATGTCTATCTATCGTAGCAATAGTGTTCTAGTGCTTCTTAAAACGCGATATCGCATCTCATTTCTATGTTTCATGGTAAGATATAATATGATTTGCGAAGTGTCATGTATTCCTCGTCTACACTTCAAATGAATGTAAATGCCACACTTCCCTGCTAGGAAATAGTGTCTGCAGATGTCTCGGTATCGTAGCAATAGAGTTCTAATGCTTCTTAAAACGCGATATCGCATCTCATTTCTATGTTTCATGGTAAGATATAATATGATTTGCTAAGTGTTATGTATTCCTCGTCTACACTTCAAATGAATGTAAATGCGACACTTCCTTGCAAGGAAATAGCGTTTGCAGATGTCGACGTATCGTAGCAACAGAGTTCTTATGATTCTTAAAACGCGATATCGCATCTCATTTCTATGTTTCATGGTAAGATATAATATGATTTGCGAAGTTTCATGTAATCCTCGTCTACACTTCAAATGAATGTAAATGCCACACTTCCCTGCTAGGAAATAGCGTCCGCAGATGTCTAGGAATCGTAGCAATAGAGTTCTAATGCTTCTTAAAACGCGATATCGTATCTCATTTCTATGTTTCATGGTAAGATATAATATGATCTGCGAAGCATCATGTATTCCTCGTCTACACTTCAAATGAATGTAAATGCGACACTTCCACGCTAGGATATAGCGTTTGCAGATGTCTACGTATCGTAGCAATAGAGTTCTTATGATTCCTAAAACGCGATATCGCATCTCATTTCTATGTTTCATGGTAAGATATAATATGATTTGCGAAGTGTTATGTATTCCTCGTCTACACTTCAAATGAATGTGAATGCGACACTTCCTTGCAAGGAAATAGCGTTTTCGAATGTCTACCTATCGTAGCAATAGTGTTCTAATGCTTCTTAGAACGCGATATCGCATCTCATCACTATGTTTCATGGTAAGATATAATACGATTTGCGAAGTGTTATGTATTCCTCGTCTACACTTCAAATGAATGTAAATGCGACACTTCCTAGCAAGGAAATAGCGTTTGCAGATGTCTACGTATCGAAGCAATAGAGTTCAAATGCTTCTTAAAACGCGATATCGCATCTCATTTCTATGTTTCATGGTAAGATACATTATGATTTGCGAAGTGTCATGTATTCCTCGTCTACACTTCAAATGAAGGTAAATGCCACACTTCCCTGCTAGGAAATAGCGTCTGCAGATGTCCAGGTATCGTAGCAATAGAGTTCTAATGCTTCTTAAAACGCGATATCGCATCTCATTTCTATTTTTCATGGTAAGATATAATATGATTTGCGAAGTATCATGTATTCCTCGTCTACACTTCAAATGAATGTAAATGCGACACTTCCTCGCTAGGAAATAGCGTTGGCAGATGTCTACGGATCGTAGCAATAGATTTCTAATGCTTCTTAAAACGCGATATGGCATCTCATTTCTATGTTTCATGGTAAGATATAATATGATTTGCGAAGTGTCATGTATTCCTCGTCTACACTTCAAATGAATGTAAATGCCACACTTCCCTTGCTAGGAAATAGTGTCTGCAGATATCTCGGTATCGTAGCAATAGAGTTCTAATGCTTCTTAAAACGCGATATCGCATCTCATTTCTATGTTTCATGGTAAGATATAATATGATTTGCTAAGTGTTATGTATTCCTCGTCTACACTTCAAATGAATGTAAATGCGACACTTCCTTGCAAGGAAATAGCGTTTGCAGATGTCGACGTATCGTAGCAACAGAGTTCTTATGATTCTTAAAACGCGATATCGCATCTCATTTCTATGTTTCATGGAAAGATATAATATGATTTGCGAAGTGTTATGTATTCCACGTCTACACTTCAAATGAATGTAAATGCGACACTTCCTTGCAAGGAAATAGCGTTTGCAGATGTCTACGTATCGAAGCAATAGAGTTCAAATGCTTCTTAAAACGAGATATTGCATCTCAAATCTATGTTACATGATAAGATGTAATATTCATTGCGAAGTGTTATGCATTGCTCGTCTACGATTCAAATGAATGTAAATGCGACACTTCCTAGCAAGGAAATAGCGTTTGCAGATGTCTACGTATCGTAGCAATAGAGTTCTTATGATTCTTAAAACGCGATATCGCATCTCATTTCTATGTTTCATGGTAAGATATAATATGATTTGCGAAGTGTCATGTATTCCTCGTCTACACTTCAAATGAAGGTAAATGCGATACAACCTTGCTAGGAAATAGCGTCTGCAGATATCTAGGTATCGCCGCAATAGAGTTCTAATGCTTCTTAAAACGCGATATCGCATCTCATTCCTATGTTTCATGGTAAGATATAATATGATTTGCGAAGTGTCATGTATTCCTCGTCTACACTTCAAATGAATGTAAATGCGACACTTCCTTGCTAGGAAATAGCGTCTGCAGATGTCTAGGTATCGTACCAATAGAGTTCTAATGCTTCTTAAAACGTGATATCGCATCTCATTTCTATGTTTCATGGTAAGATATAATATGATTTGCGAAGTGTCATGTATTCCTCGTCTACACTTCAAATGAATGTAAATGCGACACTTCCTTGCAAGGAAATAGCGTTTGAAGATGTCTACGTATCGAAGCAATAGAGTTTTAATGCTTCTTAAAACGCGATATCGCATCTCATTTCTATGTTTCATGGTAAGATGTAATATGATTTGCGAAGTATCATGTATTCCTCGTCTACACTTCAAATGAATGTGAATGCGACACTTCCTTGCAAGGAAATCGCGTTTGCAGATGTCTACGTATCGAAGCAATAAAGTTGAAATGCTTCTTAAAACGAGATATTGCATCTCATATCTATGTTTCATGATAAGATATAATATTCATTGCGAAGTGTTATGCATTCCTCGTCTACGATTCAAATGAATGTAAATGCGACACTTCCTTGCTAGGAAATAGCGTCTGCAGATGTTTACGTATCGAAGCAATAGAGTTCAAATGCTTCTTAAAACGAGATATTGCATCTCATATCTATGTTTCATGATAAGATATAATATTCATTGCGAAGTGTTATGCATTCCTCGTCTACGATTCAAATGAATGTAAATGCGACACTTCCTTGCAAGGAAATCGCGTTTGCATATGTCTACGTATCGAAGCAATAGGGTTCTAATGCTTCTTAAAACGCGATATAGCATCTCATTTCTATGTTTCATGGTAAGATATAATATTCATTGCGAAGTGTTATGCATTCCTCGTCTACGATTCAAATGAAAGTAAATGCGATACCTCCTTGCAAGGAAATAGCATTTGCAGATATCTACCTATCGTAGCAATAGTGTTCTAATGCTTCATAAAACGCGATATCGCATGTCATTTCTATGTATCATGGTAAGATATAATATTCATTGCGAAGTGTTATGCATTCCTCGTCTACGATTCAAATGAAAGTAAATGCGACACTTCCTTGCAAGGAAACAGCGATTGCAGATGTCTACGTATCGTAGCAATAGAGCTCTTATAATTATTAAAACGCGATTTCGCATCTCATTTCTATGTTTCATGGTAAGGTATAATATGATTTGCGAAGTGTTATGTATTCCTCGCCTACACTTCAAGTGAATGTAAATGCGACACTTCCTTGCAAGGAAATAGCCTTTGCAGATGTCTACGTATCGTAGCAATAGAGTTCTAATGCTTCATAAAACGCGATATCGCATCTCATTTCTATGTTTCATGGTAAGATATAATATGATTTGCGAAGTGTTATGTATTCCTCGTCTACACCTCAAATGAATGTAAATGCGACACTTCCTTGCAGGGAAATGGCGTTTGCAGATGTCTACGTATCGAGGCAATAGAGTTCAAATGCTTCTTAGAACGAGATATTGCATCTCATATCTATGTTTCATGATAAGATATAATATACATTGCGAAGTGTTATGCATTCCTCGTCTACGATTCAAATGAAAGTAAATGCGACACTTCCTTGCAAGGAAATAGCGTTTGCAGATGTCTACGTATCGAAGCAATAGTGTTCAAATGCTTCTTAAAACGAGATATTGCATCTCATATCTATGTTTCATGATAAGATATAATATACATTGCGAAGTGTTATGCATTCCTCGTCTACGATTCAAATGAAAGTAAATGCGACACTTCCTTGCAAGGAAATAGCGTTTGCAGATGTGTACGTATCGTAGCAATAGATTTCTAATGCTTCTTAAAAGGCGATATCGCATCTCATTTCTATGTTTCATGGTAAGATATAATATGATTTGCGATGTGTTATGTATTCCTCGCCTACACATCAAATGAATGTAAATGCGACACTTCCTTGCAAGGATATAGCGTTTGCAGATGTCTACGTATCGAAGCAATAGAGTTTTAATGCTTCTTAAAACGCGATTTCGCATCTCATTTCTATGTTTCATGGTAAGATGTAATATGATTTGCGAAGTATCATGTATTCCTCGTCTACACTTCAAATGAATGTGAATGCGACACTTCCTTGCAAAGAAATCGCGTTTGCAGATGTCTACGTATCGAAGCAATAAAGTTGAAATGCTTCTTAAAACGAGATATTGCATCTCATATCTATGTTTCATGATAAGATATAATATTCATTGCGAAGTGTTATGCATTCCTCGTCTACGATTCAAATGAATGTAAATGCGACACTTCCTTGCTAGGAAATAGCGTCTGCAGATGTTTACGTATCGAAGCAATAGAGTTCAAATGCTTCTTAAAACGAGATATTGCATCTCATATCTATGTTTCATGATAAGATATAATATTCATTGCGAAGTGTTATGCATTCCTCGTCTACGATTCAAATGAATGTAAATGCGACACTTCCTTGCAAGGAAATCGCGTTTGCATATGTCTACGTATCGAAGCAATAGGGTTCTAAAGCTTCTTAAATCGCGATATCGCATCTCATTTCTATGTTTCATGGTAAGATATAATACGATTTGCGAAGTATCACGTATTCCCCGTCTACACTTCAAATGAATGTAAATGCGACACTTCCTTGCAAGGAAATAGCGTTTGCAGATGTTTACGTATCGTAGCAATAGAGTTCTAATGCTTCTTAAAACGCGATATCGCATCTCATTTCTATGTTTCATGGTAAGATATAATATGATTTTCGAAGTGTTATGTATTCCTCGTCTACACTTCAAATGAATGTAAATGCGACACTCGCTCGCTAGGAAATAGCGTTTGCAGATGTCTACGTATCGTAGCAATAGTGTTCTAATGCTTCATAAAACGCGATATCGCATGCCATTTCTATGTATCATGGTAAGATATAATATTCATTGCGAAGTGTTATGCATTCCTCGTCTACGATTCAAATGAAAGTAAATGCGACACTTCCTTGCAAGGAAACAGCGATTGCAGATGTCTACGTATCGTAGCAATAGAGCTCTTATAATTCTTAAAACGCGATTTCGCATCTCATTTCTATGTTTCATGGTAAGGTATAATATGATTTGCGAAGTATCACGTATTCCCCGTCTACACTTCAAATGAATGTAAATGCGACACTTCCTTGCAAGGAAATAGCGTTTGCAGATGTCTACGTATCGTAGCAATAGAGTTCTAATGCTTCTTAAAACGCGATATCGCATCTCATTTCTATGATTCATGGTAAGATATAATATGATTTGCGAAGTGTTATGTATTCCTCGTCTACACTTCAAATCAATGTAAATACGACACTTCCTTGCATGGAAATAGCGTTTACAGATGTCTACCTATCGTAGCAATAGAGTTCTAATGCTTCTTAAAACGCGATATCGCATCTCATTTCTATGTATCATGGTAAGATATAATATGATTTGCGAAGTATCATGTATTCCTCGTCTACACTTCAAATGAATGTAAATGTGACACTTCCTCGCTAGGAAATAGCGTTTGCAGATGTCTACGTATCGTAGCAATAGAGTTCTTATGATTCTTAAAACGCGATATCGCATCTCATTCCTATGTTTCATGGTAAGATATAATATACATTGCGAAGTGTTATGCATTCCTCGTCTACGATTCAAATGAAAGTAAATGCGACACTTCCTTGCAAGGAAATAGCGTTTGCAGATGTGTACGTATCGTAGCAATAGATTTCTAATGCTTCTTAAAACGCGATATCGCATCTCATTTCTATGTTTCATGGTAAGATATAATATGATTTGCGATGTGTTATGTATTCCTCGCCTACACATCAAATGAATGTAAATGCGACACTTCCTTGCAAGGAAATAGCGTTTGAAGATGTCTACGTATCGAAGCAATAGAGTTTTAATGCTTCTTAAAACGCGATATCGCATCTCATTTCTATGTTTCATGGTAAGATGTAATATGATTTGCGAAGTATCATGTATTCCTCGTCTACACTTCAAATGAATGTGAATGCGACACTTCCTTGCAAGGAAATCGCGTTTGCAGATGTCTACGTATCGAAGCAATAAAGTTGAAATGCTTCTTAAAACGAGATATTGCATCTCATATCTATGTTTCATGATAAGATATAATATTCATTGCGAAGTGTTATGCATTCCTCGTCTACGATTCAAATGAATGTAAATGCGACACTTCCTTGCTAGGAAATAGCGTCTGCAGATGTTTACGTATCGAAGCAATAGAGTTCAAATGCTTCTTAAAACGAGATATTGCATCTCATATCTATGTTTCATGATAAGATATAATATTCATTGCGAAGTGTTATGCATTCCTCGTCTACGATTCAAATGAATGTAAATGCGACACTTCCTTGCAAGGAAATCGCGTTTGCATATGTCTACGTATCGAAGCAATAGGGTTCTAATGCTTCTTAAAACGCGATATAGCATCTCATTTCTATGTTTCATGGTAAGATATAATATTCATTGCGAAGTGTTATGCATTCCTCGTCTACGATTCAAATGAAAGTAAATGCGATACCTCCTTGCAAGGAAATAGCATTTGCAGATATCTACCTATCGTAGCAATAGTGTTCTAATGCTTCATAAAACGCGATATCGCATGTCATTTCTATGTATCATGGTAAGATATAATATTCATTGCGAAGTGTTATGCATTCCTCGTCTACGATTCAAATGAAAGTAAATGCGACACTTCCTTGCAAGGAAACAGCGATTGCAGATGTCTACGTATCGTAGCAATAGAGCTCTTATAATTATTAAAACGCGATTTCGCATCTCATTTCTATGTTTCATGGTAAGGTATAATGTGATTTGCGAAGTGTTATGTATTCCTCGCCTACACTTCAAGTGAATGTAAATGCGACACTTCCTTGCAAGGAAATAGCCTTTGCAGATGTCTACGTATCGTAGCAATAGAGTTCTAATGCTTCATAAAACGCGATATCGCATCTCATTTCTATGTTTCATGGTAAGATATAATATGATTTGCGAAGTGTTATGTATTCCTCGTCTACACCTCAAATGAATGTAAATGCGACACTTCCTTGCAGGGAAATGGCGTTTGCAGATGTCTACGTATCGAGGCAATAGAGTTCAAATGCTTCTTAGAACGAGATATTGCATCTCATATCTATGTTTCATGATAAGATATAATATACATTGCGAAGTGTTATGCATTCCTCGTCTACGATTCAAATGAAAGTAAATGCGACACTTCCTTGCAAGGAAATAGCGTTTGCAGATGTCTACGTATCGAAGCAATAGTGTTCAAATGCTTCTTAAAACGAGATATTGCATCTCATATCTATGTTTCATGATAAGATATAATATACATTGCGAAGTGTTATGCATTCCTCGTCTACGATTCAAATGAAAGTAAATGCGACACTTCCTTGCAAGGAAATAGCGTTTGCAGATGTGTACGTATCGTAGCAATAGATTTCTAATGCTTCTTAAAAGGCGATATCGCATCTCATTTCTATGTTTCATGGTAAGATATAATATGATTTGCGATGTGTTATGTATTCCTCGCCTACACATCAAATGAATGTAAATGCGACACTTCCTTGCAAGGATATAGCGTTTGCAGATGTCTACGTATCGAAGCAATAGAGTTTTAATGCTTCTTAAAACGCGATTTCGCATCTCATTTCTATGTTTCATGGTAAGATGTAATATGATTTGCGAAGTATCATGTATTCCTCGTCTACACTTCAAATGAATGTGAATGCGACACTTCCTTGCAAAGAAATCGCGTTTGCAGATGTCTACGTATCGAAGCAATAAAGTTGAAATGCTTCTTAAAACGAGATATTGCATCTCATATCTATGTTTCATGATAAGATATAATATTCATTGCGAAGTGTTATGCATTCCTCGTCTACGATTCAAATGAATGTAAATGCGACACTTCCTTGCTAGGAAATAGCGTCTGCAGATGTTTACGTATCGAAGCAATAGAGTTCAAATGCTTCTTAAAACGAGATATTGCATCTCATATCTATGTTTCATGATAAGATATAATATTCATTGCGAAGTGTTATGCATTCCTCGTCTACGATTCAAATGAATGTAAATGCGACACTTCCTTGCAAGGAAATCGCGTTTGCATATGTCTACGTATCGAAGCAATAGGGTTCTAATGCTTCTTAAAACGCGATATAGCATCTCATTTCTATGTTTCATGGTAAGATATAATATTCATTGCGAAGTGTTATGCATTCCTCGTCTACGATTCAAATGAAAGTAAATGCGATACCTCCTTGCAAGGAAATAGCATTTGCAGATATCTACCTATCGTAGCAATAGTGTTCTAATGCTTCATAAAACGCGATATCGCATGTCATTTCTATGTATCATGGTAAGATATAATATTCATTGCGAAGTGTTATGCATTCCTCGTCTACGATTCAAATGAAAGTAAATGCGACACTTCCTTGCAAGGAAACAGCGATTGCAGATGTCTACGTATCGTAGCAATAGAGCTCTTATAATTATTAAAACGCGATTTCGCATCTCATTTCTATGTTTCATGGTAAGGTATAATATGATTTGCGAAGTGTTATGTATTCCTCGCCTACACTTCAAGTGAATGTAAATGCGACACTTCCTTGCAAGGAAATAGCCTTTGCAGATGTCTACGTATCGTAGCAATAGAGTTCTAATGCTTCATAAAACGCGATATCGCATCTCATTTCTATGTTTCATGGTAAGATATAATATGATTTGCGAAGTGTTATGTATTCCTCGTCTACACCTCAAATGAATGTAAATGCGACACTTCCTTGCAGGGAAATGGCGTTTGCAGATGTCTACGTATCGAGGCAATAGAGTTCAAATGCTTCTTAGAACGAGATATTGCATCTCATACCTATGTTTCATGATAAGATATAATATACATTGCGAAGTGTTATGCATTCCTCGTCTACGATTCAAATGAAAGTAAATGCGACACTTCCTTGCAAGGAAATAGCGTTTGCAGATGTCTACGTATCGAAGCAATAGTGTTCAAATGCTTCTTAAAACGAGATATTGCATCTCATATCTATGTTTCATGATAAGATATAATATACATTGCGAAGTGTTATGCATTCCTCGTCTACGATTCAAATGAAAGTAAATGCGACACTTCCTTGCAAGGAAATAGCGTTTGCAGATGTGTACGTATCGTAGCAATAGATTTCTAATGCTTCTTAAAAGGCGATATCGCATCTCATTTCTATGTTTCATGGTAAGATATAATATGATTTGCGATGTGTTATGTATTCCTCGCCTACACATCAAATGAATGTAAATGCGACACTTCCTTGCAAGGATATAGCGTTTGCAGATGTCTACGTATCGAAGCAATAGAGTTTTAATGCTTCTTAAAACGCGATTTCGCATCTCATTTCTATGTTTCATGGTAAGATGTAATATGATTTGCGAAGTATCATGTATTCCTCGTCTACACTTCAAATGAATGTGAATGCGACACTTCCTTGCAAAGAAATCGCGTTTGCAGATGTCTACGTATCGAAGCAATAAAGTTGAAATGCTTCTTAAAACGAGATATTGCATCTCATATCTATGTTTCATGATAAGATATAATATTCATTGCGAAGTGTTATGCATTCCTCGTCTACGATTCAAATGAATGTAAATGCGACACTTCCTTGCTAGGAAATAGCGTCTGCAGATGTTTACGTATCGAAGCAATAGAGTTCAAATGCTTCTTAAAACGAGATATTGCATCTCATATCTATGTTTCATGATAAGATATAATATTCATTGCGAAGTGTTATGCATTCCTCGTCTACGATTCAAATGAATGTAAATGCGACACTTCCTTGCAAGGAAATCGCGTTTGCATATGTCTACGTATCGAAGCAATAGGGTTCTAAAGCTTCTTAAATCGCGATATCGCATCTCATTTCTATGTTTCATGGTAAGATATAATACGATTTGCGAAGTATCACGTATTCCCCGTCTACACTTCAAATGAATGTAAATGCGACACTTCCTTGCAAGGAAATAGCGTTTGCAGATGTTTACGTATCGTAGCAATAGAGTTCTAATGCTTCTTAAAACGCGATATCGCATCTCATTTCTATGTTTCATGGTAAGATATAATATGATTTTCGAAGTGTTATGTATTCCTCGTCTACACTTCAAATGAATGTAAATGCGACACTCGCTCGCTAGGAAATAGCGTTTGCAGATGTCTACGTATCGTAGCAATAGTGTTCTAATGCTTCATAAAACGCGATATCGCATGCCATTTCTATGTATCATGGTAAGATATAATATTCATTGCGAAGTGTTATGCATTCCTCGTCTACGATTCAAATGAAAGTAAATGCGACACTTCCTTGCAAGGAAACAGCGATTGCAGATGTCTACGTATCGTAGCAATAGAGCTCTTATAATTCTTAAAACGCGATTTCGCATCTCATTTCTATGTTTCATGGTAAGGTATAATATGATTTGCGAAGTATCACGTATTCCCCGTCTACACTTCAAATGAATGTAAATGCGACACTTCCTTGCAAGGAAATAGCGTTTGCAGATGTCTACGTATCGTAGCAATAGAGTTCTAATGCTTCTTAAAACGCGATATCGCATCTCATTTCTATGATTCATGGTAAGATATAATATGATTTGCGAAGTGTTATGTATTCCTCGTCTACACTTCAAATCAATGTAAATACGACACTTCCTTGCATGGAAATAGCGTTTACAGATGTCTACCTATCGTAGCAATAGAGTTCTAATGCTTCTTAAAACGCGATATCGCATCTCATTTCTATGTTTCATGGTAAGATATAATATTCATTGCGAAGTGTTATGCATTCCTCGTCTACGATTCAAATGAAAGTAAATGCGACACTTCCTTGCAAGGAAACAGCGATTGCAGATGTCTACGTATCGAAGCAATAGTGTTCAAATGCTTCTTAAAACGAGATATTGCATCTCATATCTATGTTTCATGATAAGATATAATATACATTGCGAAGTGTTATGCATTCCTCGTCTACGATTCAAATGAAAGTAAATGCGACACTTCCTTGCAAGGAAATAGCGTTTGCAGATGTGTACGTATCGTAGCAATAGATTTCTAATGCTTCTTAAAAGGCGATATCGCATCTCATTTCTATGTTTCATGGTAAGATATAATATGATTTGCGATGTGTTATGTATTCCTCGCCTACACATCAAATTAATGTAAATGCGACACTTCCTTGCAAGGATATAGCGTTTGCAGATGTCTACGTATCGAAGCAATAGAGTTTTAATGCTTCTTAAAACGCGATTTCGCATCTCATTTCTATGTTTCATGGTAAGATGTAATATGATTTGCGAAGTATCATGTATTCCTCGTCTACACTTCAAATGAATGTGAATGCGACACTTCCTTGCAAAGAAATCGCGTTTGCAGATGTCTACGTATCGAAGCAATAAAGTTGAAATGCTTCTTAAAACGAGATATTGCATCTCATATCTATGTTTCATGATAAGATACAATATTCATTGCGAAGTGTTATGCATTCCTCGTCTACGATTCAAATGAATGTAAATGCGACACTTCCTTGCTAGGAAATAGCGTCTGCAGATGTTTACGTATCGAAGCAATAGAGTTCAAATGCTTCTTAAAACGAGATATTGCATCTCATATCTATGTTTCATGATAAGATATAATATTCATTGCGAAGTGTTATGCATTCCTCGTCTACGATTCAAATGAATGTAAATGCGACACTTCCTTGCAAGGAAATCGCGTTTGCATATGTCTACGTATCGAAGCAATAGGGTTCTAAAGCTTCTTAAATCGCGATATCGCATCTCATTTCTATGTTTCATGGTAAGATATAATACGATTTGCGAAGTATCACGTATTCCCCGTCTACACTTCAAATGAATGTAAATGCGACACTTCCTTGCAAGGAAATAGCGTTTGCAGATGTTTACGTATCGTAGCAATAGAGTTCTAATGCTTCTTAAAACGCGATATCGCATCTCATTTCTATGTTTCATGGTAAGATATAATATGATTTTCGAAGTGTTATGTATTCCTCGTCTACACTTCAAATGAATGTAAATGCGACACTCGCTCGCTAGGAAATAGCGTTTGCAGATGTCTACGTATCGTAGCAATAGTGTTCTAATGCTTCATAAAACGCGATATCGCATGCCATTTCTATGTATCATGGTAAGATATAATATTCATTGCGAAGTGTTATGCATTCCTCGTCTACGATTCAAATGAAAGTAAATGCGACACTTCCTTGCAAGGAAACAGCGATTGCAGATGTCTACGTATCGTAGCAATAGAGCTCTTATAATTCTTAAAACGCGATTTCGCATCTCATTTCTATGTTTCATGGTAAGGTATAATATGATTTGCGAAGTATCACGTATTCCCCGTCTACACTTCAAATGAATGTAAATGCGACACTTCCTTGCAAGGAAATAGCGTTTGCAGATGTCTACGTATCGTAGCAATAGAGATCTAATGCTTCTTAAAACGCGATATCGCATCTCATTTCTATGATTCATGGTAAGATATAATATGATTTGCGAAGTGTTATGTATTCCTCGTCTACACTTCAAATCAATGTAAATACGACACTTCCTTGCAAGGAAATAGCGTTTACAGATGTTTACCTATCGTAGCAATAGAGTTCTAATGCTTCTTAAAACGCGATATCGCATCTCATTTCTATGTTTCATGGTAAGATATAATATTCATTGCGAAGTGTTATGCATTCCTCGTCTACGATTCAAATGAAAGTAAATGCGATACCTCCTTGCAAGGAAATAGCATTTGCAGATATCTACCTATCGTAGCAATAGTGTTCTAATGCTTCATAAAACGCGATATCGCATGTCATTTCTATGTATCATGGTAAGATATAATATTCATTGCGAAGTGTTATGCATTCCTCGTCTACGATTCAAATGAAAGTAAATGCGACACTTCCTTGCAAGGAAACAGCGATTGCAGATGTCTACGTATCGTAGCAATAGAGCTCTTATAATTCTTAAAACGCGATTTCGCATCTCATTTCTATGTTTCATGGTAAGGTATAATATGATTTGCGAAGTGTTATGTATTCCTCGCCTACACTTCAAGTGAATGTAAATGCGACACTTCCTTGCAAGGAAATAGCCTTTGCAGATGTCTACGTATCGTAGCAATAGAGTTCTAATGCTTCATAAAACGCGATATCGCATCTCATTTCTATGTTTCATGGTAAGATATAATATGATTTGCGAAGTGTTATGTATTCCTCGTCTACACCTCAAATGAATGTAAATGCGACACTTCCTTGCAGGGAAATGGCGTTTGCAGATGTCTACGTATCGAGGCAATAGAGTTCAAATGCTTCTTAGAACGAGATATTGCATCTCATATCTATGTTTCATGATAAGATATAATATACATTGCGAAGTGTTATGCATTCCTCGTCTACGATTCAAATGAAAGTAAATGCGACACTTCCTTGCAAGGAAATAGCGTTTGCAGATGTCTACGTATCGAAGCAATAGAGTTCAAATGCTTCTTAAAACGAGATATTGCATCTCATATCTATGTTTCATGATAAGATATAATATACATTGCGAAGTGTTATGCATTCCTCGTCTACGATTCAAATGAAAGTAAATGCGACACTTCCTTGCAAGGAAATAGCGTTTGCAGATGTCTACGTATCGTAGCAATAGAGTTCTAATGCTTCTTAAAACGCGATATCGCATCTCATTTCTATGATTCATGGTAAGATATAATATGATTTGCGAAGTGTTATGTATTCCTCGTCTACACTTCAAATCAATGTAAATACGACACTTCCTTGCAAGGAAATAGCGTTTACAGATGTCTACCTATCGTAGCAATAGAGTTCTAATGCTTCTTAAAACGCGATATCGCATCTCATTTCTATGTTTCATGGTAAGATATAATATTCATTGCGAAGTGTTATGCATTCCTCGTCTACGATTCAAATGAATGTAAATGCGATACCTCCTTGCAAGGAAATAGCATTTGCAAATATCTACCTATCGTAGCAATAGTGTTCTAATGCTTCATAAAACGCGATATCGCATGTCATTTCTATGTATCATGGTAAGATATAATATTCATTGCGAAGTGTTATGCATTCCTCGTCTACGATTCAAATGAAAGTAAATGCGACACTTCCTTGCAAGGAAACAGCGATTGCAGATGTCTACGTATCGTAGCAATAGAGCTCTTATAATTCTTAAAACGCGATTTCGCATCTCATTTCTATGTTTCATGGTAAGATACAATACGATTTGCGAAGTATCACGTATTCCCCGTCTACACTTCAAATGAATGTAAATGCGACACTTCCTTGCAAGGAAATAGCGTTTGCAGATGATTACGTATCGTAGCAATAGAGTTCTAATGCTTCTTAAAACGCGATATCGCATCTCATTTCTATGTTTCATGGTAAGATATAATATGATTTGCGAAGTGTTATGTATTACTCGTCCACACCTCAAATGAATGTAAATGCGACACTTCCTTGCAGGGAAATAGCGTTTGCAGATGTCTACGTATCGAAGCAATAGAGTTCAAATGCTTCTTAAAACGGCGATATCGCATCTCATTTCTATGTTTCATGGTAAGATATAATATGATTTGCGAAGTGTTATGTATTCCTCGTCTACACTTCAAATGAATGTAAATGCGACACTTCCTTGCAAGGAAATAGCAATTGCAGATATCTACCTATCGTAGCATTAGAGTTCCAATGCTTCTTAAAACGCGATATCGCATCTCATTTCTATGTTTCATGGTAAGATGTAATATGATTTGCGAAGTGTTATGTATTCCTCGTCTACACTTCAAATGAATGTAAATGCGACGCTTCCTTGCATGGAAATAGCGTTTGCAGATGTCTACGTATCGAAGCAATAGAGTTCAAATGCTTCTTAAAACGAGATACTGCATCTCATATCTATGTTTCATGATAAGATATAATATTCATTGCGAAGTGTTATGCATTCCTCGCCTACGATTCAAATGAATGTAAATGCGACACTTCCTTGCAAGGAAATAGCGTTTGCAGATATCTACGTATCGTAGCAATAGAGTTCTTATGATTCTTAAAACGCGATATCGCATCTCATTTCTATGTTTCATGGTAAGGTATAATATGATTTGCGAAGTGTAATGTATTCCTCGTCTACACTTCAAATGAATGTGAATGCGATACTTCCTCGCTAGGAAATAGCGTTTGCAGATGTCTACGTATCGTAGCAATAGCTTTCTAATGCTTCTTAAAACGCGATATCGCATCTCATTTCTATGTTTCATGGTAAGATATAACATGATTTGCGAAGTGTCATGTATTCCTCGTCTACACTTCAAATGAATGTGAATGCGATACTTCCCCACTAGGACATAGCGTTTGCAGATGTCTACGTATCGTAGCAGTAGCTTTCTAATGCTTCTTAAAACGCGATATCGCATCTCATTTCTTTGTTTCATGGTAAGATATAAGATGATTTGCTAAGTGTCATGTATTCCTCGTCTACACTTCAAATGAATGTAAATGCGACACTTCCTTGTTAGGAAATAGCGTCTGCAGATGTCTGGGTATCGTAGCAATAGAGTTCTAATGCTTCTTAAAACGCGATATCGCATCTCATTTCTACGTTTCATGGTAAGATGTATTATGATTTGCGAAGTGTTATGCATTCCTCGTCTACGATTCAAATGAATGTAAATGCGACACTTCCTTGCAAGGAAATAGCGTTTGCAGATGTCTACGTATCGTAGCAATAGAGTTCTTATGATTCTTAAAAAGCGATATCGCATCTCATTTCTATGTTTCATGGTAAGGTATAATATGATTTGCGAAGTGTTATGTATTCCTCGTCTACACTTCAAATGAATGTGAATGCGACACTTCCTCGCTAGGAAATAGCGTTAGCAGATGTCTACGTATCGTAGCAATAGCTTTCTAATGCTTCTTAAAACTCGATATCGCATCTCATTTCTATGTTTCATGGTAAGATATAATATGATTTGCGAAGTGTTATGTATTCCTCGTCTACGCCTCAAATGAATGTAAATGCGACACTTCCTTGCATGGAAATAGCGTTTGCAGATGTCTACGTATCGTAACAATACAGTTCTTATGATTCTTGAAACGCGATATCGCATCTCATTTCTATGTTTCATGGTAAGATATAATATGATTTGCGAAGTGTTATGTTTTCCTCGTCTACACTTCAAATGAATGTAAATACGACACTTCCTTGCAAGGAAATAGCGTTTGCAAATATCTGCCTATCGTAGCAATAGTGTTCTAATGCTTCTTAAAACGCGATATCGTATCTCATTTCTATGTTTCATGGTAAGATGTAATATGATTCGCGAAGTGTTATGTATTCCACGTTTACACTTCAAATGAATGTAAATGCGACGCTTCCTTGCAAGGAAATAGCGTTTGCAGACGTCTACGTATCGAAGCAATAGAGTTCAAATGCTTCTTAAAACGAGATACTGCATCTCATATCTATGTTTCATGATAAGATATAATATTCATTGCGAAGTGTTATGTATTCCTCGTCTACGATTCAAATGAATGTAAGTGCGACACTTCCTTGCAAGGAAATAGCGTTTGCAGATGTCTACGTATCGTAACAATACAGTTCTTATGATTCTTGAAACGCGATATCGCATCTCATTTCTATGTTTCATGGTAAGATATAATATGATTTGCGAAGTGTTATGTTTTCCTCGTCTACACTTCAAATGAATGTAAATACGACACTTCCTTGCAAGGAAATAGCGTTTGCAAATATCTGCCTATCGTAGCAATAGTGTTCTAATGCTTCTTAAAACGCGATATCGTATCTCATTTCTATGTTTCATGGTAAGATGTAATATGATTCGCGAAGTGTTATGTATTCCACGTTTACACTTCAAATGAATGTAAATGCGACGCTTCCTTGCAAGGAAATAGCGTTTGCAGACGTCTACGTATCGAAGCAATAGAGTTCAAATGCTTCTTAAAACGAGATACTGCATCTCATATCTATGTTTCATGATAAGATATAATATTCATTGCGAAGTGTTATGTATTCCTCGTCTACGATTCAAATGAATGTAAGTGCGACACTTCCTTGCAAGGAAATAGCGTTTGCAGATGTCTACGTATCGTAGCAATAGAGTTCTTATGATTCTTAAAACGCGATATCGCATCTCATTTCTATGTTTCATGGTAAGGTATAATATGATTAGCGAAGTGTTATGTATTCCTCGTCTACACTTCAAATGAATGTGAATGCGACACTTCCGCGCTAGGAAATAGCGTCTGCAGATGTCTAGGTATCGTAGTAATAGAGTTGAAATGCTTCTTAAAACGAGATATTGCATCTCATATCTATGTTTCATGATAAGATATAATATTCATTGCGAAGTGTTATGCTTTCCTCGTCCACACATCAAATGAATGTAAATGCGACACTTCCTTGCAAGGAAAGAGCGTTTGCAAATGTCTACGTATCGTAGCAATAGAGTTCTAATGCTTCTTAAAACGCGATATCGCATCTCATTTATATGTTTCATGGTAAGATATAATATGATTTGCGAAGTGTTATGCATTCCTCGTCTACGATTCAAATGAACGTAAATGCGACACTTCCTTCCAAGGAAATAGCGTTTGCAGATGTCTACGTATCGTAACAATAGAATACTTATGATTCTTAAAACGCGATATCGCATCTCATTTCTATGATTCATGGTAAGATATAATATGATTTGCGAAGTGTTATGTATTCCTCGTCTACACTTCAAATCAATGTAAATACGACACTTCCTTGCAAGGAAGTTGCGTTTGCAGATGTCTACCTGTCGTAGCAATAGAGTTGTAATGCTTCTTAATACGCGATATCGCATCTCCTTTTTATGTCTCATGATAAGATATAATATTCATTGCGGATTGTCATGTATTCTCGTCTACACTTCAAAAGAATGTAAAGGCGACACTTCCTTGCAAGGAAATAGCGTTTGCAGATGTCTACGTATCGAAGCAATAGAGTTCTAATGCTTCTTAAAACGCGATATCGCATCTCATTTCTATGTTTCATGGTAAGATATAATATGATTTGCGAAGTGTTATGTATTCCTCGTCTACACTTCAAATGAATGTAAATGCGACACTTCCTTGCAAGGAAGTGGCGTTTGCAGATGTCTACGTATCGTAGCAATGGATTTCTGATGCTTCTTAGAACGCGATATCGCATCTCATTTCTATGTTTCATGGTAAGATATAATATGATTTGCGAAGTGTTATGTATTCCTCGTCTACACTTCAAATGAATGTGAATGCGACACTTCCTTGCAAGGAAATAGCGTTTGCAGATGTCTACGTATCGAAGCAATAGAGTTGAAATGCTTCTTAAAACGAGATATTGCATCTCATATCTATGTTTCATGATAAGATATAATATTCATTGCGAAGTGTTATGTATTCCTCGTCTACACATCAAATGAATGTAAATGCGACACTTCCTTGCAAGGAAATAGCGTTTGCAGATGTCTACGTATCGAAGCAATAGAGTTGAAATGCTTCTTAAAACGAGATATTGCATCTCATATCTATGTTTCATGATAAGATATAATATTCATTGCGAAGTGTTATGTATTCCTCGTCTACACATCAAATGAATGTAAATGCGACACTTCCTTGCAAGGAAGTAGCGTTTGCAGATGTCTACGTATCACAGCAATAGAGTTCTTGTGATTCTTAGAACGCGATATCGCATCTCATTTCTATGTTTCATGGTAAGATATAATATGATTTGCGAAGTGTCATCTATTCCTCGTCTACACTTCAAATGAATGTAAATGCGACACTTCCTTGCAAAGAAATAGCGTTTGCAGATGTCTACGTATCGTAGGGATAGAGTTCTAATGCTTCTTAAAACGCGATATCGCATCTCATTTCTATGTTTCATGGTAAGATATAATATGATTTGCGAAGTGTCATGTATTCCTCGTCTACACTTCAAATGAATGTAAATGCGACACTTCCTTGTAAGGAAATAGCGTTTGCAGATGTCTACCTATCGTAGCAATAGAGTTCTAATGCTTCTTAAAACGCGATATCGCATCTCATTTCTATGTTTCATGGTAAGATATAATAAGATTTGCGAAGTATCATGTATTCCTCGTCTACAGTTCAAATGAATGTGAATGCGACACTTCCTCGCTAGGAAATAGCGTTTGCAGATGTCTACGTGTCGTAGCAATAGATTTGCAATGCTTCTTAAAACGCGATATTGCATCTGATATCTATGTTTCATGGTAAGATATAATATGATTTGCGAAGTGTTATGTATTCCTCTTCTACACTTCAAATGAATGTAAATGCGACACTTCCTTGCAAGGAAATAGCGTTTGCAGATGTCTACGTATCGTAGGGATAGAGTTCTAATGCTTCTTAAAACGACATATCGCACCTCATTTCTATGTTTCACGATAAGATATAATATTCATTGCGAAGTCTTATGCATTCCTCGTCTACGATTCAAATGGATGAAAATGCGACACTTCCTTGCTAGGAAATAGCGTTTGCAGATGTCTACGTATCGAAGCAATAGTGTTCAAATGCTTCTTAAAACAAGATATCGCAACTCATTTCTATGTTTCATGATAAGATGTAATATTCATTGCGAAGTGTTATGTATTCCTCGCCTACACTTCAAATGAATGTAAATGCGACACTTCCTTGCTAGGAAATAGCGTTTGCAGATGTCTACGTATCGAAGCAATAGAGTTCAAATGCTTCTAAAAACGAGATATTGCATCTCATATCTATGTTTCATGATAAGATATAATATTCATTGCGAAGTGTTATGCATTCCTCGTCTACGATTCAAATGAATGTAAATGCGACACTTCCTTGCAAGGAAATGGCGTTTGCAGATGTCTACGTATAGTAGCATTGAATTTCTGATGCTTCTTAGAACGCGATATCGAATCTCATTTCTATGTTTCATGGTAAGATATAATATGATTTGCGAAGTGTTATGTATTCCTCGTCTACACTTCAAATGAATGTAAATGCGACACTTCCTTGTAAGGAAATAGCGTCTGCAGATTTCTAGGTATCGTAGCAATAGAGTTCTAATGCTTCATAAAACGCGATATCGCTTCTCATTTCTATGTTTCATGGTAAGATATAACATGATTTGCGAAGTGTTATGCATTCCTCGTCTACGATTCAAATGAATGTAAATGCGACACTTCCTTGCAGGGAAGTAGCGTTTGCAGATGTCTACGTATCACAGCAATAGAGTTCTTGTGATTCTTAGAACGCGATATCGCATCTCATTTCTATGTTTCATGGTAAGATATAATATGATTTGCGAAGTGTCATCTATTCCTCGTCTACACTTCAAATGAATGTAAATGCGACACTTCCTTGCAAGGAAATAGCGTTTGCAGATGTCAACGTATCGTAGGGATAGAGTTCTAATGCTTCTTAAAACGCGATATCGCATCTCATTTCTATGTTTCATGGTAAGATATAATATGATTTGCGAAGTGTCATGTATTCCTCGTCTACACTTCAAATGAATGTGAATGCGACATTTCCTTGCAAGGAAATAGCGTTTGCAGATGTCTACGTATCGTAGGGATAGAGTTCTAATGCTTCTTAAAACGCGATATCGCATCTCATTTCTATGTTTCATGGTAAGATATAATATGATTTGCGAAGTATCTTGTATTCCTCTTCTACACTTCAAATGAATGTAAATGCAACACTTCCTCGCTAGGAAATAGCGTTTGCAGATGTCTGCGTATCGTAGCAATAGATTTCTAACGCTTCTTAAAACGCGATATCGCATCTCATTTCTATGTTTCATGTTAAGATATAATATGATTTGCGAAGTGTTATGTATTCCTCGTCTACACTTCAAATGAATGTAACTGCGACACTTCCTTGTAAGGAAATAGCGTTTGCAGATGTCCACCTATCGTAGCAATAGAGTTCTAATGCTTCTTAAAACGCGATATCGCACCTCATTTCTATGTTTCATGGTAAGATATAATATGATTTGCGAAGTGTTATGTATCCCTCGTCTACACTTCAAATGAATGTGAATGCGACACTTCCTCGTTAGGAAATAGCGTCTGCAGATGTCTAGATATCGTAGCAATAGAGTTCTAATGCTTCTTAAAACGCGATATCGCATCTCATTTCTATGTTTCATGGTAAGATATAATATTCATTGCGAAGTGTCATGTATTCCTCGTCTACACTTTAAATGAATGTGATTGCGACACTACCTCGCTAGGAAATAGCGTTTGCAGATGTCTAGGTATCGTAGCAATAGAGTTCTAATGCTTCATAAAACGCGATATCGCTTCTCATTTCTATGTTTCATGGTAAGATATAACATGATATGCGAAGTGTAGTGTATTCCTCGTCTAAACTTCAAATGAATGTAAATTCGACACTTCCTTGCAAGGAAATAGCGTTTGCAGATGTCTACGTATCGAAGCAATAGAGTTCAAATGCTTCTTAAAACGAGATATTGCATCTCATATCTATGTTTCATGATAAGATATAATATTCATTGCGAAGTGTTATGCATTCCCCGTCTACGATTCAATTGAATGTAAGTGCGACACTTCCTTGCAAGGAAATAGCGTTTGCAGATGTCTACGTATCACAGCAATAGAGTTCTTGTGATTCTTAGAACGCGATATCGCATCACATTTCTATGTTTCATGGTAAGATATAATATGATTTGCGAAGTGTCATCTATTCCTCGTCTACACTTCAAATGAATGTAAATGCGACACTTCCTTGCAAGGAAATAGCGTTTGCAGATGTCTACGTATCGTAGGGATAGAGTTCTAATGCTTCTTAAAACGCGATATCGCATCTCATTTCTATGTATCATGGTAAGATATAATATGATTTGCGAAGTGTCATGTATTCCTCGTCTACACTTCAAGTGAATGTGAATGCGACACTTCCTCGCTAGGAAAAAGCGTTTGCAGATGTCTACGTGTCGCAGCAATAGATTTCCAATGCTTCTCAAAACGCGATATCGCATCTGATTTCTATATTTCATGGTAAGATATAATATGATTTGCGAAGTGTTATGTATTCCTCTTCTACACTTCAAATGAATGTAAATGCGACACTTCCTTGCAAGGAAATAGCGTTTGCAGATGTCTACGTATCGAAGCAATAGTGTTCAAATGCTTCTTAAAACAAGATATCGCAACTCATTTCTATGTTTCATGATAAGATGTAATATTCATTGCGAAGTGTTATGTATTCCTCGTTTACACTTCAAATGAATGTGAATGCGACACTTCCTCGCTAGGAAATAGCGTCTGCAGATGTCTAGGTATCGTAGCAATAGAGATCTAATGCTTCATAAAACGCGATATCGCTTCTCATTTCTATGTTTCATGGTAAGATATAACATGATTTGCGAAGTGTTATGTATTCCTCGTCTACACATCAAATGAATGTAAATGCGACACTTCCTCGCTAGGAAATAGCGTCTGCAGATGTCTAGATATCGTAGCAATAGAGTTCTAATGCTTCTTAAAACGCGATATCGCATCTCATTTCTATGTTTCATGGTAAGATATAATATGATTTGCGAAGTGTCATGTATTCCTCGTCTGCATTCCAAATGAATGCGAATGCGACATTTCCTTGCAAGGAAATAGCGTTTGCAGATGTCTACGTATCGTAGCAATAGAGTTCAAATGCTTCTTAAAACGAGATATTGCATCTCATATCTATGTTTCATGATAAGATATAATATTCATTGCGAAGTGTTATGCATTCCCCGTCTACGATTCAATTGAATGTAAGTGCGACACTTCCTTGCAAGGAAATAGCGTTTGCAGATGTTTACGTATCACAGCAATAGAGTTCTTGTGATTCTTAGAACGCGATATCGCATCACATTTCTATGTTTCATGGTAAGATATAATATGATTTGCGAAGTGTCATCTATTCCTCGACTACACTTCAAATGAATGTAAATGCGACACTTCCTTGCAAGGAAATAGCGTTTGCAGATGTCTACGTATCGTAGGGATAGAGTTCTAATGCTTCTTAAAACGCGATATCGCATCTCATTTCTATGTATCATGGTAAGATATAATATGATTTGCGAAGTGTCATGTATTCCTCGTCTACACTTCAAGTGAATGTGAATGCGACACTTCCTCGCTAGGAAATAGCGTTTGCAGATGTCTACGTGTCGTAGCAATAGATTTCCAATGCTTCTCAAAACGCGATATCGCATCTGATTTCTATATTTCATGGTAAGATATAATATGATTTGCGAAGTGTTATGTATTCCTCTTCTACACTTCAAATGAATGTAAATGCGACACTTCCTTGCAAGGAAATAGCGTTTGCAGATGTCTACGTATCGAAGCAATAGTGTTCAAATGCTTCTTAAAACAAGATATCGCAACTCATTTCTATGTTTCATGATAAGATGTAATATACATTGCGAAGTGTTATGTATTCCTCGTCTACACTTCAAATGAATGTGAATGCGACACTTCCTCGCTAGGAAATAGCGTCTGCAGATGTCTAGGTATCGTAGCAATAGAGATCTAATGCTTCATAAAACGCGATATCGCTTCTCATTTCTATGTTTCATGGTAAGATATAACATGATTTGCGAAGTGTTATGTATTCCTCGTCTACACATCAAATGAATGTAAATGCGACACTTCCTCGCTAGGAAATAGCGTCTGCAGATGTCTAGATATCGTAGCAATAGTGTTCTAATGCTTCTTAAAACGCGATATCGCATCTCATTTCTATGTTTCATGGTAAGATATAATATGATTTGCGAAGTGTCATGTATTCCTCGTCTGCATTCCAAATGAATGCGAATGCGACATTTCCTTGCAAGGAAATAGCGTTTGCAGATGTCTACGTATCGTAGCAATGGATTTCTAATGCTTCTTAAAACGCGATATTGCATCTCATTTCTATGTTTCATGGTAAGATATAGTATGATTTGCGAAGTGTCATCTATTCCTCGTCTACACTTCAAATGAATGTAAATGCGACACTTCCTTGCAAGGAAATAGCGTTTGCAGATGTCTACGTATCGTAGCAATAGAGTTCTTATGATTCTTAAAACGCGATATCGCATCTCATTTCCGTGTTTCATGCTAAGATATAATAAGATTTGCGAAGTGTCATGTATTCCTCGTCTACACTTCAAATGAATGTGATTGCGACATTTCCTCGCTAGGAAATAGCGTTTGCAGATGTCTAGGTATCGTAGCAATAGAGTTCTAATGCTTCTTAAAACGCGAAATCGCATCTCATTTCTATGTTTCATGGTAAGATATAATATGATTTGCGAAGTGTAGTGTATTCCTCGGCTAAACTTCAAATGAATGTAAATTCGACACTACCTTGCTAGGAAATAACGTCTGCAGATGTCTAGGTATCGTAGCAATAGAGTTCTAGTGCTTCTTAATACGCGATATCGCATCTCATTTCTATGTTTCATGGTAAAATATAATATGATTTGCGAAGTGTTATGTATTCCTCGTCTACACTTCAAATGAATGTAAATGAGACACTTCCTTGCTAGGAAATAGCGTTTGCAGATGTCTACGTATCGTAGCAATAGAGATCTTATGATTCTTAAAACGCGATATCGCATCTCATTTCTATGTTTCATGGTAAGATATAATATGATTTGCGAAGTGTCATCTATTCCTCGTCTACACTTCAAATGAATGTAAATGCGACACTTCCTTGCAAGGAAATAGCGTTTGCAGATGTCCACGTATCGTAGGGATAGAGTTCTAATGCTTCTTAAAACGCGATATCGCATCTCATTTCTATGTTTCATGGTAAGATATAATATGATTTGCGAAGTATCATGTATTCCTCGTCTACACTTCAAATGAATGTAAATGCAACACTTCCTCGCTAGGAAATAGCGTTTGCAGATGTCTACGTATCGTAGCAATAGATTTCTAATGCCTCTTAGAACAAGATATCGCAACTCATTTCTATGTTTCATGATAAGATGTAATATTCATTGCGAAGTGTTATGTATTCCTCGCCTACACTTCAAATGAATGTAAATGCGACACTTCCTTGCTAGGAAATAGCGTTTGCAGATGTCTACGTATTGAAGCAATAGAGTTCAAATGCTTCTTAAAACGAGATATTGCATCTCATATCTATGTTTCATGATAAGATATAATATTCATTGCGAAGTGTTATGCATTTCTCGTCTACGATTCAAATGAATGTAAATGCGACACTTCCTTGCAAGGAAATAGCGTTTGCAGATGTATAGGTATCCTAGCAATAGAGTTCTAGTGCTTCTCAAAACGCGATGTCGCATTTCATTTCTATGTTTCGTGATAAGATATAATATTCATTGTGGAGTGTTATGTATACCTCGCATTCACTTCAAAAGAATGTAATTGCGACACTTCCCTGCTAGGAAGTGGAGTTTGCTTATGTCTACGTATCCAAGCAATAGGTTTCTAATGCTTCTCAAAACACGATGTCGCATCTCATTTCTATGTTTCATGATCAGATATAATATTCATTGCGAAATGTCATGTATACCTCGTGCTCACTTCAAAAGGTTGTAAATGCGACACTTCCTTGCTAGGAAATAGCGTTTCCAGATGACTACGTGTCGAAACAATAGAGATCCAGTGATTCTTAAAACGCGATATCACATCTCACTTCTATGTTTCATTATAAGATATATTATTCATTACGGAGTGTTATGTATATCTCGTATTCACGTCAAAAGAATGTAAATGCAACCCTTCCATGCTAGGAAATAACACTTGCAGATGTCTACGTATCGTAGCAATAGTGTTCTAATGCTTCTGAAAATGAGAAGTCGCATCTCATTTCTATGTTTCTTGATTAGGTATAATATTCATTGCGAAGTGTCATTTATACCTCGTACTCACTTCAAAAGGTTGTAAATCCGGCACTTCCTTGATAGGAAATAGCGTTTCCAGATGACTACGTGTCGAAACAATAGAGATCCAATGATTCTTAAAACGCGATATCACATCTCACTTCTATGTTTAATTAAAAGATATATTATTCGTTATGGAGTGTTATGTATACCTCGTATTCACGTCACAAGAATGTGAATGCGACCCTTCCACGCTAGGAAATATTGTTTGCAGATGTCTACGTATCGTAGCAATAGCGTTCTAGTGCTTCTTAAATCGCGATATCACATCCCACTTCTATGTTTCGAGATAAGATATAATGTTCATTGCGAAGTGGTATGTATACCTCGTATTCACTTCAAAAGATTGTAAATGCGGCTCTTCCATGCTAGGTAATAGCGTTTGCAGATGTCTACGTATCGTAGCAATAGAGTTCTAATGCTTCCTATAACGAGATGTCGCATTTCATTTCTATGTTTCGTGATAAGATATAATATTCATTGTGGAGTGTTATATATACCTCGCATTCACTTCAAAAGAATGTAATTGCGACACTTCCCTGCTAGGAAGTGGAGTTTGCTTATGTCTACGTATCCAAGCAATAGGGTTCTAATGCTTCTCAAAACACGATGTCGCATCTCATTTCTATGTTTCATGATCAGATATAATATTCATTGCGAAGTGTCATGTATACCTCGTACTCACTTCAAAAGGTTGTAAATGCGACACTTCCTTGCTAGGAAATAGCGTTTCCAGATGACTACGTGTCGAAACAATAGAGATCCAATGATTCTTAAAACGCGATATCACATCTCACTTCTATGTTTCATTATAAGATGTATTATTCATTACGGAGTGTTATGTATACCTCGTATTCACGTCAAAAGAATGTAAATGCGACCCTTCCATGCTAGGAAATAACACTTGCAGATGTCTAGGTATCGTAGCAATAGAGTTCTAATGCTTCTGAAAACGAGAAGTCGTATTTCATTTCTATGTTTTGTAATAAGATAAAATATTCATGGTGGAATGTCATGTATACCCCGTATTCACTTGAAAAGAATATAAATGCGACACTCCCTTGCTAGGAAATAACATTTGCAGATGTCTACGCATCGTAGCAATAGAGTTCTAGTACTTCTTAAATCGCGATATCGCATCTCACTTCTATGTTTCGAGATAAGATATAATATTCATTGCGAAGTGTTATGTATACCTCGTATTATCTTCAAAAGAATGTAAATGCGGCACTTCCATGCTAGGAAATAGCGTTTGCAGATGTCTACGTATCGTAGCAATAGAGTTCTAATGCTTCTTAAAATGGGAAGTCGTATTTCATTTCTATGTTTCGTAATAAGATATAATATTCATGGTGGAATGTCATGTATATCTCGTATTCACTTCGAAAGAATGTAAATGCGACACTTCCTTGCTAGGAAATAACATTTGCAGATGTCTACGCAACGTAGCAATAGAGTTCTGGTGCTTCTTAAATCGCGATATAGCATCTCACTTCTATGTTTCGAGATAAGGTATAATATTCATTGCGGAGTGTCATGTATACCTCGTATTTACTTCAAAAGAATGTAAATGCGACACTCTCTTGCTAGGAAATATTGTTTGCAGATGTCTACGTACCGTAGTAATAGAGCTCCAATGCTTCTCAAAACGCGATATCGCAACTCATTCCTATGTTTCATGGTAAGATGTAATATTCATTGCGAAGTGTCATGTATACCTCGATTTCATTCCACAATAATGTAAATGCGACACTTCCACGCTAGGAAATAGCGTTTGCAGATGTCTATGTGTCGTAGCATTAGAGTTCTAATGCTTCTTAAAACGCCATATCGCATCTCACTTCTATGTATCATGATAAGATATGATATTCATTGCGAAGTGTCATGTATATCTCGTATTCACATCAAAAGAATGTAAATGCGACACTTTCTTGCTAGGAAATATTGTTTGCAGATGCCTACGTATCGTAGCAATAGAGCCCTAATGCTTCTCAAAACGCGATATCGCAACCCATTCCTATGTTTCATGATAAGATATAATATTGATTCAGATGTTTTATGTATATCTCGTATTCACTTCAAAAGAATGTAAATGCGAAACTTCCATGCTAGGAAATAGCGTTTGCAGATGTCAACGTATCGTAGCAATAGAGGTCTAATGCTTCTTAGTACGCCATATCGCATCTCACTTCTATGTTTCATTATAAGATATAATATTCATTGCGAAGTGTCATGTATATCTCGTATTCACTTCAAAAGAATGTAAATGCGACACTTTCTTGCTAGGAAATAGCGTTTGCAGATGTCTACGTATCGTAGCAATAGAGTTCTAATGCTTCTTAACACGCCATATCGCATCTCACTTCTATGTATCATGATAAGATGTAATATTCATTGCAAAGTGTCATGTATGCCTCGAGTTCACTTCAAACGAATGTAAATGCGATACTTCCATGCTAGGAAATAGCGTTTTCAGATGTCTACGTATCGTAGCAATAGAGTTCCAATGCTTCTTAAAAAGCCATATCGCATCTCACTTCTATGTTTCATGATAAGATATAATATTCATTGCGAAGTGTCACGTATACCTCGATTTCATTCCACAATAATGTAAATGCGACACTTGCACGCTAGGAAATAGCGTTTGCAGATGTCCACGTATCGTAGCAATAGAGTTCTAATCCTTCTTAAAACGCGATATCGCATCTCACTTCTATGTTTCATTATAAGATATAATATTGATTCCGATGTTTCATGTATATCTCGTATTCACTTCAAAAGAATGTAAATGCGAAACTTCCATGCTATAAAATAGCGTTTGCAGATGTCTACGTATCGAAGCAATAGTGTTCTAATGCTTCTCATATCGCGGGATCGCAACTCATTCCTATGTTTCATGATAAGATATGATATTCATTGCGAAGTGTCATGTACATCTCGTTTTCTCTTCAAAAGAATGTAAATGCGAAACTTCCATGCTAGGAAATAGCGTTTGCAGATGTATACGTATCGTAGCAATAGAGTTCTAATGCTTCTTAACACGCCATATCGCATCTCACTTCAATGTTTCATGATAAGATATAATATTCATTGCGAAGTGTCATGTATACGTCGATTTCACTTCACAAGAATGTAAATGTGACACTTCCTTGCTAGGAAATATAGTTTGCAGATGTCTGCGTATCGCAGCAATAGAGAAAGTAATACTTCTTAAAACGAGATGTGGCATTTCATTTCTATGTTTCGTAATAAGATGTAATATTCATTGTGGAGTGTTATGTATACCTCGTACTCAGTTCAAAAGGATGTAAGTGCGACACATCCTTGCTAGGAAATAACGTTTGCAGATGTCTACGCATCGTAGCAATAGAGTTCTGGTGCTTCTTAAATCGCGATATAGCATCCCACTTCTATGTTTCCAGATAAGGTATAATATTCATTGCGGAGTGTCATGTATTTACTTCAAAAGAATGTAAATGCGACACTTTCTTGCTAGGAAATATTGTTTGCAGATGTCTACGTATCGTAGCAATAGAGCTCTAATGCTTCTCAAAACGCGATATCGCAACTCATTCCTATGTTTCATGGTAAGATATAATATTCATTGCGAAGTGTCATGAATATCTCGTATTCACTTCAAAAGAATGTAAATGCGAAGCTTCCATGCTTGGAGATAGCGTTTGCAGATATCTACGTATCGTAACAATAGAGTTTTAATGCTTCTCAAAACGCGACATCGCATCTCATTCCTATGTTTCATGATAAGATATAACACTCATTGCAAAGTGTCATGTATATCTCTTATTCACTTCAAAGGAATGTAAATGCGACACTTCCATGCTAGGAAATAGCGTTTGCAGATGTCTACGTATCATAGCAATAGTGTTCTAATGCTTCCTAGAACGCGATATCGCATCTCACTTCCATGTTTCATGATAAAATATAATATTCATTGCGAAGTGTCATGTATACCTCGATTTCACTACACAAGAATGTAAATGCGACACTTCCTGGCAAGGAAATATTGTTTGCAGATGTCTACGTATCGTAGCAATAGAGTTCTAATGCTTCTTAAAACGAGAAGTCGTATTTCATTTCTATGTTTCGTAATAAGATATAATATTCATTGTCGAATGTTATGTATACCTCGTATACACTTCAAAAGAATGTAAATGCAACACATCCTTGCTAGGAAATAACGTTTGCAGATATGTACGTATATTAGCAATAGAGTTCTAATGCTTCTCAAAACGCGATACAGCATCTCATTCCTATGTTTCATTATAAGATATAATGCTCATTGCGAAGTGTCATGTATAGCTAGTATTCACTTCAAAGGAATGTAAATGCGACACTTCCATGCTAGGAAATAGCGTTTGCAGATGTCTACGTATCGAAGCAGTAGTGTTCTAATGCTTCTCAAAACGCGATATCGCAACTTATTCCTATGTTTCATGATGAGATATAATATTGATTTCGATGTTTCGTGTATATCTCGTATTCACTTCAAAAGAATGTAAATGCGAAACTCCCATGCTATAAAATAGCGTTTGCAGATGTCTACGTATCGTAGCAATAGAATTCTAATGCTTCTCAAAACGCGATATCGCAACTCATTCCTATGTTTCATGATAAGATATAATATTCATTGCGAAGTGTCATGTACATCTCGTTTTCACTTCAAAAGAATGTAAATGCGAAACTTCCATGCCAGGAAATAGCGTTTGCAGATGTCTACGTATCGTAGCAATAGAGTTCTAATGCTTCATAAAACGCCATATCGCATCTCACTTCTATGTTTCATGATAAGATATAATATTCATTGCGAAGTGTCATGTATACTTCGTATTCACTTCAAAAGAATGTAAATGGGACACTTCCATGCTAGGGAATAGCGTTTGCAGAGGTCTACGTATCGTAGCAATGGAGTTCTAATGCTTCCTAAAACGCGATATCGCATCCCACTTCTATGATTCATGATAAGATATAATATTGATTCCGATGTTTCATGTGTATCTCGTATTCACTTCAAAAGAATGTAAATGCGACACTTCCATGCTAGGAAATAGCGTTTGCAGATGTCTACGTATCGTAGCAATAGTGTTCTAATTCTTCTTAGAACGCGATATCGCATCTCACTTCTATGTTTCATGATAAAATATAATATTCATTGCGAAGTGTCATGTATACCTCGATTTCACTACACAAGAATGTAAATGCGACACTTCCTGACAAGGAAATATTGTTTGCAGATGTCTACGTGTCGTAGCAATAGTGTTCTAATGCTTCTCAAAACGCGATATCGCAACTTATTCCTATGTTTCATGATGAGATATAATATTGATTTCGATGTTTCATGTATATCTCGTATTCACTTCAAAAGAATGTAAATGCGAAACTCCCATGCTATAAAATAGCGTTTGCAGATGTCTACGTATCGTAGCAATAGAGTTCTAATGCTTCCTAAAACGCGATATCGCATCTCATTTCTATCGTTCATCATAAGATATGATATTCATTGCGAAGTGTCACTTATACCTCGCATACACCTCAAATGAATATAAATGCGACACATCCTTGCTAGGAAATAGCGTTTGCAGATCTCCACATATTGCATCAATGGAGTTCTAATGCTTCTCATAACGCGATATCGCATCTCATTTCTATGTTTCGTGATAAGTTATAATATTCATTGCGTAGTGCCATGTATACCTCGTATTCACTTAAAATGAATGTAAATGCGACATTTCCTTTCTAGGAAATAGCATTTGCAGATATCTACGTAACAAAGAAATAGAGTTCTACTGCTTCCTAAAACGGGATATCGCTTCTCATTTCTATATTTCGTGATAAGATATACTATTCATTGCGAAATGCCACTTATACCTCGCATACACTTCAAATGAATGTAAATGCGACACTTCCTTCCTAGGAAATAGCCTTTGCAGATGTCTACGTATCGAAGCAATAGAGTTCTAATGCTTGTTAAAACGGGATATCGCATCGCATTTCCGTGTTTCATGATAAGATATAATATTCATTGCGGAGCGTTCTGTATACCTCGTATCCACTTCAAAAGAATGTAAATGCGACACTTCCCTGCTAGGGAATAGCGTTTGCAGATGTCTAAGTATTGAAGCAATAGGTTTCTAATCCTTCTTAATACGCGATATCGCATCTCATTACTATGTTTCATGATAAGATGTTATACTCATTGTGGAGAGTTATTTATACCTCGTATTCACTTCAAAAGAATGTAAATGCGACGCTTCCATGCTAGGAAACAGCATTTCCAGATATCTACGTATCGTAGCAATAGAGTTCTAATGCTTCTTAAAACGCGATATGGCATCTCATTTCTATGTTTCATGATAAGATATAATATTCATTGCGAAGTGTCATGTATACCTCGTATTCACATCAAAAGAACGTAAATGCGACACTTCCTTGCTAGGAAATAGCGATGGCAGATGTCTTCGTATCGCAGCAATAGAGTTCTGACGCCTCTTAAAACGCGATATCGCATCTCATTTCTATGTTTCATGATAAGATATGGTATACATTGCGAAGTGTCATGTATTCACCGTATTCACTTCAATAGAATGTAAATGCAACACTTCCTTGCTAGGAAATAGAGTTTGCAGATTTCTACGTATCGTAGTAATGGACTTCTAATGCTTCTTAAAACGCGATATCGCATCTCATTCCTATGTTTCATGATAAGATATAATATTCATTGCGAAGTGTCGTATATACCTCGCACACAGTTCAAATGAATCTAAATGCGACATTTTCTTGCTAGAAAATAGCGTTTGCAGATGTCTACGTATCGTAACAATAGATTTCTAGTGCTGCTTAAAACGAGATGTCGCATCTCACTCCTATGTTTTATGATAAGATATAATATTCAATGCGAAGTGTCATGTATACATCGTATTCACTTCAAATGAATGTAAATGCGACACTTGCTTGCTATGAAATAGCGTTTGCAGATGTTTACGTATCGAAGCATTTGTGTTCTAATGCTTCATAAATCGCGATATCGCACCTCATTTCTAATTTCGTGATAAGGTACAGTATTCATTGTGGAGTATTATATATACCCCGTATTCACTTCAAAAGAATGTAAATGCGACACTTCCTTCCTAGGAAATTGCGTCTGCAGATGTCTACTTATCGAAGCAATATTGTTCTGATGCATCTTAAAACGCGATATCGCCTCTCATTTCTATGTTTCTTGACAAGATGTAATATTCATTGGGCAGTGTTATGTATATCTCGTATTCACTTCAAAAGAATGTAAATGCGAGACTTCCTTCCTATTAAAAAGCGTTTACAGATATCTCCGTATCGAAGCAGTAGATTTCCAATGCTTCTTAAATCCCGATATCGCACCTCATTTCTATGTTTCGTGATAAGTTATAATAATCATTGCGAAGTGTCGCTTATACCTCGTATTCACTTCAGGTGAAGATAAATGCGGCACTTTCTTCCGAGGAAATAGCGTTTGCAGATGTCTACGTATCGTAGCATTAGGGTACTAATGCTTCTTAAAACACACCATCGCATCTCATTTCTATGTTTCATGATAAGATATAATATTCATTGCGAAGTGTCATGTATACCTCGTATTCACTTCAATAGAATGTAAATGCGACTATTCCTTGCTAGGATATAGTGTTTGCAGATGTCTACGTATCGTAGCAATAGAGTTCTAATGCTTCTTATAACGCGATATCGCATCTCATTTCCATGTTTCATGATAAGATATAAATGGAATACGAAGTGTCCTGTATACCTTGTATTCACTTCAAATGAATGTAAATGCGACACTTCCTTGCTTGGAAATAACATTGGCAGATGTCTACGTATCGTAGAAATAGAGTTCTAATGTTTCTTAAAACGCGATATCGCATCAAACTACTATGTTTCATGATAAGGTATAATATTCATTGCGAAGTGTCATGTATACCTCCTATTCCCTTCAAAATAATGTAAATGCGAAACTTCCTTGCTAGGAAACAGCGTTTGCAGATGTCTACGTATCGTAGCATTAGAGTTCTAATGCTTCTTTAAACGTGATATCGCACCTCACTTCTATGTTTCAGGATAAGATATAATAATCATTGCGAAGTGTCACTTATACCTCGTATTCACATCAGGTGAATGTAAATGCGACGCATCCTTCCTAGGAAATAGCGTTTGCAGATATCTACTTATCGTAGCATTAGGGTTCTAATGCTTCTTAAAACGCGATATCGCATCTCACTTCTATGTTTCATGGTAAGGTATAATATTCATTGCGAAGTGTCATTTATACCTCGTACTCACTTCAAAAGAATGTAAATGCGACACTTCCTTGCTAGGAAGTTCCGTTTGCAGATGTCTTCGTATCGTAGCAATGGATTTCTGACGCTTCTTAAAACGCGATATCGCATCTCATTTCTATGTTTCCTGATAAGATATAATAATCATTGCGAATTGTCACTTATACCTCGTATTCACATCAGGTGAATGTAAATGCGACGCATCCTTCCTAGGAAATACCGTTTGCAGATGTCTTCGTATCGTAGCAATGGAGTTCTGACGCTTCTTAAAACGCGATATCGCATCTCATTTCTATATTTCCTGATAAGATATAATATTCATTGCGAAGTGTCATGTATACCTCGTATTCACTTCAAATGAATGTAAATGCGACACTTGCTTGCTATGAAATAGCGTTTGCAGATGTTTACGTATCGAAGCATTTGAGTTCTAATGCTTCATAAATCGCGATACCGCACCTCATTTCTAATTTCGTGATAAGGTACAATATTCATTGTGGAATATTATATATACCCCGTATTCACTTCAAAAGAATGTAAATGCGACACTTCCTTCCTAGGAAATTGCGTTTGCAGATGTCTACTTAACGAAGCAATATTGTTCTGATGCATCTTAAAACGCGATATCGCCTCCCATTTCTATGTTTCTTGATAAGATATAATATTCATTGTGCAGTGTTATGTATATCTCGTATTCGCTTCAAAAGAATGTAAATGCGACACTTCCTTCCTATTAAAAAGCGTTTACAGATGTCTCCGTATCGATGCAGTAGAGTTCTAATGCTCCTTAAATCCCGATATCGCACCTCATTTCTATGTTTCGTGATAAGTTATAATATTCATTGTGCAGTGTTATGTATATCTCGTATTCACTTCAAAAGAATGTAAATGCGACACTTCCTTCCTATTAAATAGCGTTTGCAGATGTCTCCGTATCGAAGCAGTAGAGTTCTAATGCTTCTTATATCCTGATATCGCATCTCATTTCTATGTTTCGTGATAAGTTATAATAATCATTGCGAACTGTCGCTTATGCCTCGTATTCACTTCAAGTGAAGGTAAATGCGGCACTACCTTCCGAGGAAATAGCGTTTGCAGATGTCTACGTATCGTAGCATTAGGGCACTAATGCTTCTTAAAACACACCATCGCATCTCATTTCTATGTTTCATGATAAGATATAATACTCATTGCGAAGTGTCATGTATACCTCGTATTGACTTCAATAGAATGTAAATGCGACTATTCCTTGCTAGGATATAGTGTGTGCAGGTGTCTACGTATCGTAGCAATAGAGTTCTAATGCTTCTTAAAACGCGATATCGCATCTCACTTCTATGTTTCATGATAAGATATAATATTCATTGCGAATTGTCATGTATACCTCGATTTCACTTCACAAGAATGTAAATGCGACACTTCCATGCTAGGAAATAGAGTTTGCAGATGTCTACGTATCGTAGCAATAGAGTTCTAATTCTTCTTAGAACGCGATATCGCCTCTTACTCCTATGTTTCATGATAAGATATAATATTCGTTGCGAAGTGTCATGTATACCTCGATTTCACTTCACAAGAATGTAGATGCGACACTTCCATGCTAGGAAACAGCGTTTGCAGATGTCTACGTATCGTAGTAATAGATTTCTAGTGCTTCTTAAAACGCGATATCGCATCTCACATCTATGATTCATGATGAGATATAATATTCATTGCGAAGCGTCATGTATACCTCGTATTCACTTCAAAAGAATGTAAATGCGAAATTTCCGTGCTAGGAAACAGCGTTTGCAGATGTCTACGTATCGTAGCGATAGAGTTCTAATGCTTCCTATAACGCGATATCGCAACTCATACCTATGTTTCATGGTAAGATATAATATTCATTGCGAAGTGTCATGTACATCTCGTTTTCACTTCAAAAGAATGTAAATGCGAAACTTCCATGCTAGGAAATTGCGTTTGCAGATGTCCACGTATCGTAGCGATAGAGTTCTAATGCTTCTTATCACGCGATATCGCAACTCATTCCTATGTTTCATGGTAAGATATAATATTCATTGCGAAGTGTCATGTACATCTGGTTTTCACTTCAAAAGAATGTAAATGCGAAACTTCCATGTTAGGAAATAGAGTTTGCAGATGTCAACGTATCGTAGCAATAGAGGTCTAATGCTTCTCAAAACGCGATATCGCAACTCATTCCTATGTTTCATGGTAAGATATAATATTCATTGCGAAGTGTCATGTATACCTCGTATTCACTTCAAAAGAATGTAAATGCGAAACTTCCATGCTATAAAATAGCGTTTGCAGATGTCCACGTATCGTAGCAACAGAGTTCTAATGCTTCTCAAAACGCGATATCGCAACTCATTCCTATGTTTCACTATAAGATATAGTATTCATTGCGAAGTGTCATGTACATCTCGTTTTCACTTCAAAAGAATGTAAATGCGAAACTTCCGTGCTAGGAAATAGCGTTTGCAGATGTCTACGTATCGTAGCAATAGAGTTCTAATGCTTCTTAAAACGCGATAAGGCATCTCACTTCTATGTTTCATGATAAGATATAATATTCATTGCGAAGTGTCATTTATACCTCGTATTCACTTCAAAAGAATGTAAATGCGACACTTACTTGCTAGGAAATGGAGTTTGCAGATGTCTCCGTAACGAAGCAGTAGGGTTCAATTGCTCGTTTGAACGCGATATCGCATCTCGTTTCTGTGTTTCATGATAAGATGTAATACTCATTGCGAAGTGTCATGTGTACCCCGTATTCACTTCAAATGCATGTAAATGTGACACTTCCTTGCTAGGAAATAGCGTTTGCAGATGGCTACGTATCGTTGCAATAGAGTTCTAATGCTTCACAAAACGCGATATAACACCTCATTCCAATGTTTCATGATAAGATATAATATTCTTTGCGAAGTGTCATGTACATCTCGTTTTCACTTCAAAAGAATGTAAATGCGACACTTCCATGCTCGGAAATAGCGTTTGCAGATAGCTACGTATCGTAGCAATAGAGTTTTAATGCTTCTTAAAACGAGATATCGCTTCTAAATTCTATGTCTCGTGATAAGGTATAATAGTCATGCGAAGTGTCATGTATACCTTGTATTCAGTTTAAAAGAATGTAATGCGACACTTCCTTGCTAGGATGTAGCGTTTGCAGGTGTCTACGTATCGAAGCAATAGAGTTCTAATGCTTCTTAAATCGCGATATCGCTGCTCATTTCTATGTTTCATGATAAGATATAATATTGATTGTTGAGTGTTATGTATTCCTCGTATTCACTTCAAAAGAATGTAAATGCGACACTTCCTTGCTAGGAAATGGCGTTTGCAGATGTCTACGTATCGTAGCAATAGAGTTCTAACGCTTTTTAAATCGCGATATCGCATCACATTCCTATGTCTCATGATAAGATACAATATTCATTGCGAAGTGTCATGTATACCTCGATTTCACTTCACAAGAATGTAAATGCGACACTTCCATGCTAGGAAATAGAGTTTGCAGATGTCTACGTATCGTAGCAATAGAGTTCTAATTCTTCTTAGAACGCGATATCGCATCTTACTCCTATGTTTCATGATAAGATATAATATTCGTTGCGAAGTGTCATGTATACCTCGATTTCACTTCACAAGAATGTAGATGCGACACTTCCATGCTAGGAAACAGCGTTTGCAGATGTCTACGTATCGTAGTAATAGATTTCTAGTGCTTCTTAAAACGCGATATCGCATCTCACATCTATGATTCATGATGAGATATAATATTCATTGCGAAGCGTCATGTATACCTCGTATTCACTTCAAAAGAATGTAAATGCGAAATTTCCGTGCTAGGAAATAGCGTTTGCAGATGTCCACGTATCGTAGCAATAGAGTTCTAATGCTTCTCAAAACGCGATATCGCAACTCATTCCTATGTTTCACTATAAGATAAAATATTCATTGCGAAGTGTCATGTACATCTCGTTTTCACTTCAAAAGAATGTAAATGCGAAACTTCCGTGCTAGGAAATAGCGTTTGCAGATGTCTACGTATCGTAGCAATAGAGTTCTAATGCTTCTTAAAACGCGATAAGGCATCTCACTTCTATGTTTCATGATAAGATATAATATTCATTGCGAAGTGTCATTTATACCTCGTATTCACTTCATAAGAATGTAAATGCGACCCGTCCTTGCTATGAAATAGCGTTAGCAGATGTCTACGTATCGGAGAAATAGAGTTCTAATGCTAGTTATAACGCGATATTGCATCTCATTTCTATGTCTCATGATATGATATAATATTCATTGCGAAGTGTTATGAATTCCTCGCCTACACTTAAAATGAATGCAAATGCTACACTTCCTTGGTAGGAAATAGCGTTTGCAGATGTCTACGTATCGCAGCAATAGGGGTCCAATGCTTCTCAAAACGCGATATCGCATCCCATTTCTATGATTCATGGTAAGATATAATATTCATTGCGAAGTGTCTTGTGTACCTCGTATTTACATCAGAAGAATGAAAATGCGACACTTCCTTGATAGGAAATAGCGTTTGCAGATGGCTACGTATCGTTGCAATAGAGTTCTAAGGCTTCTCAAAACGCGATATCGCATCCCATTTCTATGCTTCATGATATGATATAATATTCATTGCGAAGTGTCATGTATACCTCGCATACACTTCAAATGAATGTAAATGCGACACTTCCTTGCTAGAAAACTGCATATCCAGATGTCTACGTATCGCAGGAGTAAGGTACTGATGCTCCTTAAATCGCGATATCGCATCTCATCTCTATGTTTCATGATAGGATATAATATTCGTTGCGAAGTGTCATGGATACCACGTATTCTCTTCAAAAGAATGTAAACGCCACACTTCCTTGCTAGGAAATAGCGTTACCAGATATCTACGTATCGTAGCAATAGAGTTCTAATGCTTCTTAGAAGGCGATATCGCATCTCACATCTATGTTTCATGATAAGATATAATATTCATTGCGAAGTGTCATGTATACCTCGTATTCGCTTCAAAAGAATGTAAATGCGACACTTACATGCTAGGAAATAGCGTTTGCAGATGACCACGTATCGAAAGAATAGAGTTCTAGTACTTCTTAAAGCGAGATGTCGGATTTCATTTCTATGTTTCGTGATAAGATATAATATTCATTGTGGAGTGTTATGTATACCTCGTATTCACTTCAAAAGAAGGTAAATGCGACACTTCCTTGCTAGGAAATAACACTTGCAGATGTCTACGCATCGTAGCAATAGAGATCTAGTGCTTCTTAAATCGCGATATCGCATCTCACTTCTATGTTTCGAGATAAGATATAATATTCATTGCGAAGTGTTATGTATACCTCGTATTATCTTCAAAAGAATGTAAATGCGGCACTTCCATGCTAGGAAATAGCGTTTGCAGATGTCTACGTATCGTAGCAATAGAGTTCTAATGCTTCCTAAAGTGAGAAGTCGTATTTCATTTCTATGTTTCGTAATAAGATATAATATTCATGGTGGAATGTTATGTATACCTCGTATTCACTTCAAAAGAATGTAAATGCGACACTTGCATGCTAGGAAATAGCGTTTGCAGATGTCTACGTATCGAAGCAATAGAGTTCTAATGCTTCTTAAAACGCGATATCGCATCTTGCTTCTATGTTTCATGATATGATATAATATTCATTACGAACTGTCATGTATACCTCGTATTCACTTCAAAAGAATGTAAATGCGACACTTCCTTGCTAGGAAACACCGCTTCCAGATGACCACGTATCGAAAGAATCGAGTTCTAATGCTTCTTAAAACGAGATGTCGCATCTCATTTCTATGTTTCATGATAAGGTATAATATCCATTGCGAAGTGTCATGAATACCTCATATTCACTTCAATGGAATGTAAATGCGACACTTGCATGCTAGAAAATAGCGTTTTCAGATGTCTACGTATCGTAGCAATAGAGTTCTAATGCTTCTTAAAACGAGATGTCGCATTTCATTTCTATGTTTCGTGATAAGATATAATATTCATTGTGGATTGTTATGCATAGCTCGTATTCACTTCAAAAGAATGTAAATGCCACACTTCCTTGCTAGGAAATATTGTTTGCAGATGACTACGTATCGTAGCAGTAGAGTTCTAATGCTTCTTAAAACGCGATATCGCATCTCACTTCTATGTTTCATGATAAGATGTAATATTCATTGCGAAGTGTCATGTATACCTCGTATTCACTTCAAAAGAATGTAAATGCGACACTTCCTTGCTAGGAAACACCGCTTCCAGATGACCACGTATCGAAAGAATCGAGTTCTAATGCTTCTTAAAACGAGATGTCGCATCTCATTTCTATGTTTCATGATAAGGTATAATATCCATTGCGAAGTGTCATGAATACCTCATATTCACTTCAATGGAATGTAAATGCGACACTTCCATGCTAGGAAATAGCGTTTGCAGATGTCTACGTATCGTAGCAATAGAGTTCTAATGCTTCTTAAAGCGAGATGTCGCATTTCATTTCTATGTTTCGTGATAACATATAATATTCATTTTGGAGTGTAATGTATATCTCGTATTCACTTCAGCAGAATGTAAATGCGACACTTCCATGCTAGGAAATAGCGTTTGCAGATGTCTACGTATCGTAGCAATAGAGTTCTAATGCTTCTTAAAACGCGATATCGCATCTCACTGCTATGTTTCATGATAAGATATAATATTCATTATGGATTGTTATGTATACCTCGTATTCACTTCATAAGAATGTAAATGCGACACTTCCATGCTATGAAATATTGTTTGCAGATGTCTACGTATCGTAGCAATGGAGTTCTAATGCTTCTTAGAACGCGATATCGTGTCTCACCTTTATGTTTCATGGTAAGATATAATATTCATTGCGAAGTGTCATGTATACCTCGTATTCACTTCAAAAGAATGTAAATGCGACACTTGCATGCTAGGAAATAGCGTTTGCAGATGTCTACGTATCGTAGCAATAGAGTTCTAATGCTTCTTAAAACGAGATGTCGCATTTCATTTCTATGTTTCGTGATAAGATATAATATTCATTGTGGATTGTTATGCATAGCTCGTATTCACTTCAAAAGAATGTAAATGCGACACTTGCATGCTAGGAAATAGCGTTTGCAGATGTCTACGTATCGAAGCAATAGAGTTCTAATGCTTCTTAAAACGCGATATCGCATCTTACTTCTATGTTTCATGATAAGATATAATATTCATTACGAACTGTCATGTATACCTCGTATTCACTTCAAAAGAATGTAAATGCGACACTTCCTTGCTAGGAAACACCGCTTCCAGATGACCACGTATCGAAAGAATCGAGTTCTAATGCTTCTTAAAACGAGATGTCGCATCTCATTTCTATGTTTCATGATAAGGTATAATATCCATTGCGAAGTGTCATGAATACCTCATATTCACTTCAATGGAATGTAAATGCGACACTTCCATGCTAGAAAATAGCGTTTGCAGATGTCTACGTATCGTAGCAATAGAGTTCTAATGCTTCTTAAAACGAGATGTCGCATTTCACTTCTATGTTTCGTGATAAGATATAATATTCATTGTGGATTGTTATGCATAGCTCGTATTCACTTCAAAATAATGTAAATGCCACACTTCCTTGCTAGGAAATATTGTTTGCAGATGACTACGTATCGTAGCAGTAGAGTTCTAATGCTTCTTAAAACGCGATATCGCATCTCACTTCTATGTTTCATGATAAGATGTAATATTCATTGCGAAGTGTCATGTATACCTCGTATTCACTTCAAAAGAATGTAAACGCGAAACTTCCATGCTAGGAAATAGCGTTTGGAGAAGTCTACGTATCGTAGCAATAGATTTCTAATGCATCTTAAAACGGGATATCGCTTCCCATTCCTATGATTCGTGACAAGATTTAGTATTCATTGCGAAGTGTCATGTATACCTCGTATCCACTTCAAAAAAATGTAAATACGACACTTCCAAGATTGGAAATAGCGTTTGCAGATGTCTCCGCATCGAGGCAACAGTGTCCTAATTATTCTTAAAACACGATATCGCATCTCACTTCTGTGTTTCAAGATAAGATATTTTGTTCATTGCGAAGTGTCATGTATACCTTGTATTCACTTCGAATGAATGTAAATGCCACACTTCCATGCTAGGAAATAGCGTTTGCAGATGTCTACGTATCGAGGCAATAGAGTTCTATTGCATCTTAAAACGAGATGTCGCATCTCATTTCTATGTTTTATGATAAGACATAATATTCAATGCGAAGTGTCCTGTATACCTCGTATTCACTTCAGAAGAAAGTATATGCGACACTTCCTTGCTAGGAAATAGCGTATCCAGATATCTACGTACCGAAACAATAGAGCTCTAATACTTCTTAGATCGACATGTCGCATGTCATTTCTACGTTCCACGATGAGATATACTATTCATTGCGACGAGTCATGTAAACATCGCACTCACTTCAAAAGAATGTAAATGCGACAATTCCTTGCTAGGAAATAGCGTTTGTAGATCTCTAAGTATCGAAGCAATAGAATTTTAATGCTTTTTAAGACGCGATATCGCATCTCATTTCTATGTTTCATGATAAGATATAATATTCATTGCGATTTGCATTGTATACCTCGTATTCACTTCAAAAGAATGTAAATGCGACACTTCCATGATAGGAAATAGCGTTTGCAGGTGTCTCCGTATTGAAGCAGTAGAGTTCTATTGCTTCTTGGAACGCGATATCGCATCTCGTTTCTCTGTTACATGATAAGATATAACGTTCAATGTGAAGTGTCATGTATGCCTCATCTTCACTTCAAAAGAATGTGAATGCGAAACTTCCTTGCTAGGAAATTGCGATTGCATATGTCTACGTACCGTAGCAATAGAGTTCTAATACTTCTTAAAACGCGATATCGCATCTCACATCTATGTTTCATGATAAGATATAATATTAATTGCGAAGTATAATGTATACCTCGTATTCACTTCAAAAGAATGTAAATGCGACACTTCCTTGTTAGGAAATAGCGTTTCCAAATGTCTACGTATCGAAGCAGTAGAATTCTAATGCTTCCTAAATCCCGATATCGCATATCATTTCTATGTTTCGTCATAAGATACAATATTCATTGCGATGTGTCATGAATACCTCGTATTCCGTTCAGAAGGATGTAAATGCGACATTTCCTTGCTAGGAAATTACGTTTGCAGATGTCTACGTATCGCAGCAATAGAGTTCTAATGCTTCTCAAAACGCGATATCGCATCTCATTTCTATGTTTCATGAAAAGATATAATATTCATTGCGAAGTGTCATGTAAACACGTATTCACTTCAAATGAATGTAAATGCGACACTTCCTTGCTAGGAAATAGCGTTTGCAGATGTCAACGTATCGTAGCATTTGAGTTCTAATGCTTCTTAAATCGCGATATCGCATCTCATTTCCATGTTTCATGATAAGACATAATATTCATTGCGAAGTGTCATGTATACCTCGTATTCACCTCAAAAGAATGTAAATGCGACACTTCCTTGCTATTAAATAGCGTTTGCCGATGTCTACGCATCGTAGCAATAGAGCTCTAATGCTTTTTGAATCGCGATATCGCATCTCATTTCCATGTTTCATGATAAGAGATAATATTAATTGCGAAGTGTTATGTATACCTCGTCGAAACTTCAAAAGAATGCAAATGCCACACTTCTTGGCTAGGTAATTGCGTTTCTAGATGTCTACGCATCGAAGCAATGGATTTCTAACTCTTTATAAAACGCGATATCGCATATCAGTTCTAAGTCACATGATAAGATGAAATTTCAATGCAACGCGTTATGTATATCTCCCCTACACTTCAAATGAATGTAAATGCAGCACTTCCTTGCTACGGAATATCGTTTATATATCTGAAGGTTTAGAAGCAATAGAGTTCTAATGCTTCGTAAAACGCGGCTGCGCATGTTACTTCTATATTTCATGATAAGATGTAATATTCATAGCATCGCGTTATGTTTATCTGCTTCTGCACATGAATTGAGTGTGAACTCTACACTTTCTTGCCCGGTGATAGCGTTTCTAGATGTCCAGGTGCCGAAGCATTTAATTCGTCATGCTTCATGCACCGCAGTATCGCATTTCGTATAAACAGTTCAATGTAAGTTAGAAGGTTGTAAAGCTCTATGCATCACATTATGCTTATCTGCTTTTGTGCTTTATAATGCTCTGGGATTTGAGAAGGTCTTCAACTATCCTTAACCCCCTAAATAGGAGTCAAAAGTCCAGCGGCCCTGCAGGTAGGCCATGGGAGCGCGGTGCGCGAGGCGCTACGCAATTTAAATGATCAGGAGGATCCCCTCAGGGACACCCAAGGGGGCTAGAAGAGGAAATCGCCGAAATCCACTGATCGATGGACCCGAACAATACCGAAGCCTACAGCCCACTCCACCAAGGGGCCCCGAGTAGGATGCAGGAGACCTGCGAACCACCAGCGAATTCAAGGAACCTGAAGAAGAGAACGTGAGAGCTTATTCGCTAAAGCGTCCCATTTCTTGTGTCGCATATTGTATATTGTATCTTATATCGTGAAGCGAGTTATGATACCCGGTAATTCGCGGCGTGTTGCGTAGTTTCCCGTAGCCCTTGTTAGTTAAACCCACGTCGAGGCCATAAATAAACATGCCGTGACTTCAGTATCTCGCGACCTGAGTGTGTGTACTTGGTTAGGCGTAGTCGAGAGGAGGAGCATTTCGAAGTTTCAAGGGTCGTTCCGCCCCAGGGTTCCCGGGGTCGTGTAGTCTATCCCTTTGCTACTTTCTGAGCAGCTGGCGCCCAAGAAAAGTTGTACGTGAGCGGATACCTTGGAACGATAGATCGCTTTAGATTAAAGTACGTTTTACACCTTAAAGCATTTAGATAATTAACCCCGTCGAGCTTCCCTGACTTACTATATATAGGTTTCCGTCACAACTAATAGGAACCATCACTTTACATAGATATATAGAACACACACAGTTTTATACGTAGAACTGAGAATTTGGGAACTTACTTTGAAACGTTAGTAGTGAGGAATTCCATCGGAATTCATAGAAATTCAGAACTTACTTGCTATGAAACATAGGCAGATAAGGGCCATCGCGTTGCTTAGAACTTTCGAACTTGCTTACTTCAACAAAGATTTCTATTGGCTTCGTCCGTTCTTTTAGAAGAGTTTTTGATAAACCACATACTTTTCACGCTTCTGATGTCTTTGAAAGTTCGCGAGATGTAATCGTTTAAGTTTTAAAATGATTACTTAGTGTGGATTATTATTTAGTAACTCGCTCATAAACGAGTCTGCATGGGAATTAATCCATAAGTTTTTAAGCCTAGAATTTATGCAGTTATTTGTTATTCACTTATTGCTCAAACGACAAAGATTCTGACCACTTCAAAATGGATGACTTTCATCAATTTTCTTAAAAATTGAAATACTGCCCAACTGCTTGCATTAAAGACTGTAATTAAAGCTTTCAAAACATTTTACCTCTTATAGATGAATTCTGGAATTGAAATTGAATGTTTGACTTTTCTAACTCCTGTTTAGACATCTTTCTATTGGAATGTTCAAGTATTTTTCATATTCGTAATTATTAAAAATGTTTTACTTGATTCTTTAATTTAGTATTTAGAATTTTCTGAGAAATATTTTTTATCGTAATGAACTATATAATTGCAATTATAATTCTTTATGAAATAATAATAACAGAAAGATATGTATCCATTCTTGTAGTTTTGTAAAGAGTATTTAATCTTACTATCTAAAATGAAACATTGAGATCTGTTTACAATCTAATGGAATTTAATTACCTTTTGATTCAAATTCACAATGATAATCTTCCATAGTTCAACAATTTTGTGAGCTGTCCTCAGGAATCCGCAGCTCAGTACTTATAAAATGAACGACACAAAGAACAGCCTAACCAAACGTATTCGAACCGATTTTTCAATACTAATCTTATCATGTTTAACTTATGCTGCAAACTATTGAAATGCCCTTCGAAAAGTGTTTATTCACAGTGAAGTAAACGGTAAGTATTACGCCTTCCACCACTGTTTACAATACGTATGTTTCATTTACTATCAAAACCGTGAGTATTATCGCCTTTCTTTACTTTTTGTAACCTTCAATGCCTTCGTGTTACAGATCGTTAAACTTGCTTTAAAATGCTCTATCGTATTACGGAAGAATGGACATACCAATCCATTTTAAAAAATGAAGTTAACCTTCATATGTCCAACATAACTCCACTTACAAAAAAACTATTTTCATCAACGGATGGGCCCTTTGTACTATGCAATTTTATATTAGCAAAAACTTCTATGAAACTTATAGTTTCGTGGATATCTGAGGTGCTACTTATTACTGCCCCACCCTGTATATTGTTATGGATATGTCCAACAAGGCAACGACGAACAGAATTAGAATTAAATTTAATATTATGGTGTTTATTATTTTACTTATAGTATATTTGTTTTTCTGGAATTTTGCCAGAAAACAATGTTCACGATGTCGACAGATGAATATATTTGCCTTAGAATTACAAGAGCCAACAATTTCGAAAGTAGAATATTACTTTACTTCGCTAACCGATTCATTGCAAACGTTAAGTAAAGTGCGTGCCTTTCAAAACAGTCAGATGCAAATTACGATACAACGTTTCCAAGAAATGGTACGTGCCACTGTTTTTTTAATTTCCGTTTATTTAATCAAAGGAAATTTAATTGAAATATCCGCAAAATTTGAGGACAAAAAGTTATTGTAATTTTACGCAACATATATGATGGTGATAAAGGATAAGTATACGGAACTGAAAATGAAAAGTAGCGAGCAGAAAAAGAAACTGATGGAGCTACAAAGTAGATTGATACATCCGTCAAATGATGATTCTTGGTTAATAAAATCTGTTAATCAAAGAATTATTGCAAAAATCAAGTATAATCAATATTACTTCTGCTCAAAGGCTATAATAGAATTGGACCGAAATGGGTACAAAACAGGCAATTATATCTATACGTTCTATTCTATGCAAAGGCAAATATTTCAAAGAGAAAAGATGTGTTACATACAAATTACTTATGTTCCTAGATATCTCACTAATTCAGGCTTCTTGTCTTGCAGAACTAATCATTCATTTAACATGTAAAGGGGTCCAAGAACAGTAAAAGATTTTTATATTTCATAGCCTCACTTGATACGTCGATTGGATCACGTAAAATATCGGACATTAATTGCATCTACATCTTCAGACCTTAAATATATAATTGCAACAACATATTTAATAGCGTTTTAATAACATTTTTCTAATTGTTTATATCTATGTCTAATAAATATATATTAATCGAATAAGTTGCTTTACCAAAGAATAAAAGTATCTGAGGCTTACAAATCGGAGCATTACATAACAAACGTGCATCACATATATAATATTACATGTAACAAAAGATGAAGACCAAAAAGATCGTACATAAGTTGAATCCACAATGCGGTCATAGAGATACAGAAACGGCAAAAATTCCAAATAATAATTTAAAAAATTCAAAAAGGGAGGAGTGAAAATCCATCTCCTTGACGATGATAAGGAACAAGTCTGCCTCATGCACTACAATATCCCAAACAGCCAGCAATTGGCACGCCAATGACAACGGAAGGAACGAATTCCGTAACAGAACTGTGCTAACAAAGCGCTCCTACTCAGCTTTCGAAATGGCATACTGTTAGTACTGGGGCGGCATTCGTATCACGGCACTATTAAAGCACCGAGATATAGCACACGGGCTACACGGCCGTGACAATGACACTATCAGCTCACCATAGCTACACGCGTGGTTGTGGCGTAGGCTGACATTTACTAATGGGGAAGCTGTTTCCATAAAAATTATAAGCAAATATGAAAAATGACTAAACTGGGCAATTTATTTATTTTGATTCCAATATAGATACACCGGCACAAAACAAAGATATAAGAACTCGATTTTATTATTTTCTATAAACTATAAATATAGGAAAACGACCATCAAAATATCTATCAATAGTCATATGCTGAACATCTACTGACATCTAACGGTTTTAATTTGTATGAAAGCACAGGTTCCCCATTGCGAAATGTGATCCTGCGTCATTGCTGAGGAGATTCATGAATGGAGCGATGATACGCGTGTCACCATGGTGCTGGTGCTTCGCGATTCGCTTGTCTAGAACGTGCTGGTAACACGTTCTGGCATTTTAGTTAACGAGTCCGGTCACAGATGACTACGAATCAGTTGACACTCCTCGGAAGTGGCAATATAGTGCCGGCATGGTGTCGCTACCATCTTGCCGTTTGTTATCTGGGATGCTTTTTAGTGCATTATTCGGAATTGAATTTGAACACATAGCTACTTAATCGCAAATTTGTATGTACTGTGACGTAATGAAGTCACAAGGCTCGCTCCCCCCCCCCCCCTGCTTTGGTTAGACTAGCTCGCAGATCACCACCCATGCGAGAAGCGCGACACGGACCGTCGCGATAGCTGTATTTGCGAGGAGCGTGAAATACACGATGGTAGAACCTCCCCCGCCCCCCCGTTCGTTTCTCTCTCACCGTTCTACGGATTAGACTGGCGAGCTGGTGGAAGAAGCGACCCATAATACGCCTCTTCGGCGGATAATAGGACCGCAGGTTTGCGGAAGGGCTGTGCGCCGAGGTATCGTGACGGGCTCGACGGTGGAGTAGTCGGGAAGTGAGCAAGAAGAGACCCTGAAGCCCGAAGGATACGATCCAGAGCTCTGCAACGATAGGACCGCTGCCATAGTCCATGAAGACAAAGAGGATGGTTCTCGTATGTGAGAAGGACCTCTACCCCTCCCCTGAGCCCATGGAGAGGAAAACTCAAAATGCGCAGTGGAATTGCAGGTGAGCCGTGGAAAGCGCGGCGCGCGACACGCGCCGCAGTTCAAATAATCCAGAGGACCCCCTCTAGACACACCAGAGGGGGCGATCAGGGAAGATCACCGAAATCCACCGACCGATGCCCCGAACAATACCGAAGCGTATGGCCCTACCCCATCAAGGAGCCCTAAGGAGGATCTAAGGGGATCCGAAGACCCCCAGCAAACCTATATAATGAGCTAGCCAGCACGAAGACAGCCTCTTATTCTTCTGAACGACTTAGCGACTACTTAGCGAGCAACCGAGCAAGCGATTATACGGAGCGATTCGGAGGAGAGAGAGAGAGAGAGAGAGAGAGAGAGAGAGAGAGAGAGAGAGAGGTAGACGAACTGAACGAGATCCATACTTGTTGGAAACGAGAACGTGAGTCCTTATACGCTAAAATGTCCCATTTGTTCCCTGCCGCAATTGTGATATCGCGTATTGTAATTTGTATTGTATAACGGGTGGTGATCCCCGGTCATTCGCGGCGTGTCGTATACCCTTTTGTAATACCGCGACGAGGCAATCTAGAAAGAAGCCGTGAGTTCAGATTGCCGCGACCTTAATTTGCGCACTCGGCTAGAAGCAGTCGAGCGAAAGAGTATTTCGAAATTTCGAGGGTTATCTTGCACCGGGTTTCCCCGGGTTGCGTGGTTTACTAGTTTTTGCTACTTCTTGAGTAGCTGGAGCCCAAAAAGTCCCAGCCTCGCAGCTTCGAAATACTTGCTGGATAGGAAATTTATTGCTCTGTACTTCGCGTTGCCGAATCACGCGGATATTCTGTACCCCGATATAACCCCGGATTAAACTTCTGGATACCCCGTTATTATTGGTTCTATATACCCTTTTCTTGCGGATTGTAACGGGAAAAACCGTCACAGTACATAATTATACATGACTGCATAAAAAGGATGTTATATACTTTTATAATCAATGCGATATAAGAATATAAAACGAAGAACTATCCACTCCCATCAGGAGTAAAAACAATGTTTGGTACGCAAAGTTCATTGCAAAATATAATCAAGCAGTTAATATATCAAATCACAGCACACAATAAATCACTGAATGTATAATGATATAAATAGTAAGAAAAACATATTTACCTGTTAGATGTTTATAAATTCAAATTTAAAAGTCCAAGTCACATTTAATATATTATTGTTTAACAAGGTGATTTAATGTTGTTTCAAATAGGCGTGCAGAACTAGCTCGTACTTCTGTCAATGTAATATCATTCGAAAGATACAAAGGATAAGAGGAAATATTCTCCAATATATAACATATATAAATCAACGGATGCAAGAGAGAACACTCGATCTCTGTGTAACGAGACCGGGGCGTCATCCTGCAGTAATCGTATAACCTGTTCCGAGATGGTGTAGAGAGTGAATGTGGAGGGTGAAAAGCATAAAATAACAACAATGTAACTAAAGAGAAAGAGAAAGAAAATATGTGGAAGCATTGAATTTCTTAAGAGGAAATCCTAGAAATATCAAACAACAGATTAAATACCATACTGTAAGGATAAGGTACAACGAAATAGACGATATCGTGAGAGAAACTAAAAAAATCGAGAAACTTAAAAACAAAATAATAATTTAGATTGAGCGAATCAATATCACTGATCCCGGCAAGCTTAATGGAAAACGCATAACGATGAATCGGTTAGAGTATAAGATAGATGTTGGTCGCGGTTTGAGTGGCCCTGGGAATCCTTTGCCAGCATCAGGGCAGGCAGTAGGATGGTGGAGAGCCAGCCCTCCTGTTGCTTGAATCTATAGAATTCACATTCTATTGTAGAGTAGAAGCAGATAATTATAATGCTATTCATAGAAGATTACAGCTTACTTAATTCGAAACGTTGAAATGAGATGAGTCATGGAATTGTATAATGCATTAATACTCTATTGTCTCGACATGTAGACACTATGAAGGGCAATCCTGTTGCATGGAGCTGTAGAATTTACATTCTTATGAAGCGTTAAAGCAGACAAGCATAGTGCTATGCGTAAGAGATTACAGCATTCTTACTTTGAAACAATGAAATGGGATGCGCCAGCGCATTGCATGGAGAATTCTAGTAACACTACGGAGCGCCATGCCGTTGCATGGAATTATACAGTTCACATTCTATTGAAGACCTCTAACAGTTAAGCATAATGTTATGGATATATGATTACAGATTCTTTGCTTTGAAACGTTGAAATGAGATGCGACATCGCGCTGCATGAAGTATTAGAAATGTCTTGCTTGGACACATAGAGATCTGGAAACGATAATCTGTTGCAAGTAAGTATAGGATTCACATCCTTCTAAAGTCTAGATGCAGACAAATGTAACATATTGCATAGAACATTGCAATTTACCATGAATCATTGAAATGACTTGCGACATCGTGTTGAATGAAGCAATAGAACTCTATTGCTCCGATAAGTAAACAACTGGAAACACTATTTCCGAGCAAGGAAGTGTGGCATTTACATCCTTTTGGAGTGTAGACGAGGTATACATAACAATTCGCAATGAATATTGTATCTTATCATGAAACATAGAAATGAGATGCGATATCGGGATTTAAGAAGCATTAGAACACTATTGCTTCGATACGTAGACATCTGCAAGACCCTAATTCCTAGCTAGGAAGTGTGGCATTTACATTCTTTTGAAGTGTAGACGAGGCATACATAACACTTCGCAATGAATATTATAAATTATCTTGAAACATAGAAATGAGATGCTATGTCGCGTTTTAAGAAGAATTAGAACTCTATTGCTTCGATACGTAGACATCTGTTGACGCCATTTCCTAGCAAGCAAGTGTCGCATTTACATTTATTTGTGGTGTAGACGAGGTATGCATAACACATCGCAATGACTATTATATATTATCATGAAACATAGAAATGAGATGCGGTATCGCGATTTAAGAAGCACTAGAACTCTATTGCTTCGATACGTAGGCATCTGGAATCGCATTTCCTAGCAAGGAAGTGTGGCATTTACATACATTTGAAGTGCAGACGAGGCATACCTAAAATTTCGCAATGAATATTATATCTTGTCATGAAACATAGAAATGTGATGCGATATCGCGTTTTAAGAAGCTTTAGAACTCCATTGCTTCGATACCTAGACGCATGGAAACGCATTGCCTAGCAAGGATGTGTGACATTTACATTCTTTTGAAGTGTGGACGAGGTACACATAACACTTCGCAATGAATATTACATCTTATCATGCAACATGGAAATGAGATGCGATATCGCGTTTTAAGAAGCAGTAAAACAATACTGCTTCGATTCGTAGACATCTGGAAATGCATTTCCTAGCAAGGATGTGTGACATTTACATTCTTTTGTAGTGTAGACGAGGTATACATAACACTTCGCAATGAATATTACATCTTATCATGCAACATGGAAATGAGATGCGATATCGCGTTTTAAGAAGCAGTAAAACAATACTGCTTCGATACGTAGACATCTGGAAATGCATTTCCTAGCAAGGATGTGTGACATTTACATGCTTTTGTAGTGTAGACGAGGTATACATAACACTCCGCAATGTATATTATATCATATCATGAAAGATAGAAATGAGATGCGATTTTGTGTTTTAAGAAGCATTAGAACTCCATTGCTTCGACACGTAGATAGCGGGAAACGCTATTTCCTAGCAAGGAAGCGTCGCATTTACATTCTCTTGATGTGAATACGAGGAATACATAACACATCGCAATGAATATTATATCTTTTCATGAAACATAGAAATGAAATGCGATATCGCGTTTTGAGGAGCATGAGAACCCTATTGCTGCGATACGTAGACGTCTGCAAACGCTACATCCTAGCAAGGAAGTTTCGCATTTACATTCATTTGATGTGTATGCCAGGTATAAATGACACTTCGCAATGAATATCATATCTTATCATGAAACATAGACATCAGATGCGATATCGCGTTTTGAGAAGCATTAGAACTCTAAAGCTAGGATGCGGTGACATCTGCAATCGCTATTTCCTAGCAAGGAAGTGTCGGACTTACATTCATTTGATGTGTATGCGAGGTACACGTAACACGTCGCAATGAATATTATATCTTATCATGAAACATAGAAATGAAATGCGATATCGCGATTTAAGAAGCATTAGAATTCTATTGCTTCGATACGTAGACATCTGCAAACGCTATTTCCTAGAAGGGAAGTGTCGCATTTACATTCATTTGAAGTGTATGCGAGGTATACATGACACTTCGCAATGAATATTATATCTTATCATGAAACATAGAAATGAAATGCTACATCGCGATTTACGAAGCATTAGAACTCTATTGCATCGATACGTAGACATGTGCAAACGCTATTTGCTAGCAGGGAAGTGTCGCATTTACATCCATTTGAAGTGTATGCGAGGTATGCATGACACACCGCAATGGATATTATATCTTATCATGAAAAATAGAAATGATGTGCGATATCTCGTTTTAAGAAGCATTAGAACTCTATTGCTTCGATACGTAGACATCAGAAAACGCTATTTAATAGGCAGGAAGTGTCGAATTTTCATTCATTTGAAGTGAATACGAGGTATACATAACACTCCACAATGAATATTATATCTCATCACGAAACATAGAAATGAGATGCGATATCGCGATTTAAGAAGCGTTAGAACTCTATTGCTACGATACGTAGTCATCTGCAAACGCTATTTCCTGGCAAGGAAGTGTCGCATTTACATTCATTTGAAGTGTATGCGAGGTATACATAACACTTCGCAACGAATATTATATCGTTTCATTAAAAAATGAAATGAAATGCGATATCGCGAATTAAGAAGCATTAGAACTCTACTACTTCGATACGTAGACATCAGTAAACGCTATTTCCTAGCAAGGAAGTGTCGCCTTTGCAATCTTTTGAAGTGAATACGTGGTGTACATGACACTTCGCAATGAATATTATACTTTATCACGAAACATATAAATGAGATGCGACATCTCGTTTTAAGAAGTATTGGAAAACTATTGCTTCGATACGGAGACATCTGCAAATTCTATTACCTAGCAAGGAAGTGTCGCATTTACATTCTTTACATGTGAATACGAGGAAGACATGACACTTCGCAATGAATATTATATCTTGTCATGGAACATAGAAATGAGATGCGATACCGCGTTTTTAGAAGCATTAGAACTCTATTGCTTCGGTACGGAGACATCTGGAAACGCTATTTCCTAGCTAGGAAGTGTCGCATTTACATTCTATTGAAGTGAATACGAGGTATACATGACACTTCGGAATGGTTATTATATCTTTTCATAAAACATAGGAATGAGATGCGATATCGCGTTTTAAGAAGCATTAGAGCACTATTGCCTCGATACGTAGACATCTGCAAACGCTATTTCCTAGCAAGGAACTGTCGCGCTTACATTCTATTGAAGTTAATACCAGGTATGCATGACACTTCGCGCTGAATATTATACCTTATCATGATACATAGAAGTGAGATGCGATATCGCGTTTTAAGAAGCTTTAGAACTCTATTGCTTCGATACGTAGACATTTGCAAACTCTATTACCTAGCAAGGAAGTGTCGCATTTACATTCTTTACATGTGAATACGAGGAATACATGACACTTTGCAATGAATATTATATCTTGTCATGAGACATAGAAATGAGATGCGATATCCCGTTTTACGAAGTAATAGAACTCTATTGCTTCGGTACGGAGACATCAGCAAACGCTATTTCCTAGCAAGGAAGTGTCGCATTTACATACTTTTGAAGTGAATACGAGGTATACATGACACTTCGCAATGAATATTATATCCTGTCATGAAGCATAGAAATGAATTGCGAGATCCCGTTTAAAGAAGCATTAGAACTCTATTGCTTCGATACGACGACATCTGCAAACGCTATTTCCTATCAAGGAAATGTTTCATTTACATTCATTTGAAGTGTATGCGAGGTATACATGACACTTCGCAACGAATATTATATCTTATCATGAAACATAGTAATGAGATGCGACATCTCGTTTTAAGAAGCATTAGAACTCTATTGCTTGGATACGTAGACATCTGCAATCGTTATTTCCTTGCAAGGAAGTGTCGCATTTACATTCTTTACATGTGAGTACCAGGAATACATGACACTTCGCAATGAATATTATACCTTATCATGAAACATAGTAATGAGATGCGACATCTCGTTTTAAGAAGCATTAGAACTCTATTGCTCCGATACGTAGACATCTGCAATCGTTATTTCCTTGCAAGGAAGTGTCGCATTTACATTCTTTACATGTGAATACGAGGAATACATGACACTTCGGAATGGATATTATATCTTGTCATGAAACATAGAAATGTGATGCGATATCCCGTTTTAAGAAGTAATAGAACTCTATTGCTTCTGTACGGAGATATCTGGAAATGCTATTTCCTAGCAAGGAAGTGTCGTATTTACATTCTTTTGAAGTGAATACGAGGTATACATGACACTTCGGAATGGATATTATATCTTATCATGAAACATAGAAATGAGATGCGATATCGCGTTTTAAGAAGCATTAGAGCACTATTGCCTCGATACGAAGACATCTGCAAACGCTATTTCCCAGCGTGGAAGTGTCGCATCTAAATTCTTTTGAAGTGAACACGAGGCATACATGACACTTCGCAATGATTATTATACCTTATCATGATACATAGAAGTGAGATGCGATATCGCGTTGTAAGAAGCATTAGAGCACTATTGCCTCGATGCGGAGATATCTGCAAGCGCTATTTCCTAGCATGGAAGTGTCGCATTTGCAATCTTTTGAAGTGAATTCGAAGTGTACATGACACTTCGGAATGATTATTATATCATATCATGAAACATAGAAGAGAGATGGGATATCGCGTTGTAGGAAGCATTAGAACTCTATGGCCTCGATGCGGAGACATCTGCAAACGCTATTTCCTAGCATGGAAGTGTCGCACTTAAATTCTTTTGAAGTGAATACAAGGTATACATGACACTTCGCAATGAATATTCTATCTTGTCACGATACATATAAATGAGAGGCGATATCGCGATTTATGTAGCATTAGAACTCTATTGCTACGATACGTAGACATCTGCAAACGCTACTTCCTAGCAAGCAATAGTCGGATTTACATTCTTTTGAAGCGAATACGAGGTATACATGACACTTCGCAATGAATATTATATCTTATCATGAAACATAGAGGCGAGATGCGATATCGCGTTTTAAGAAGCACTAGAACTCTATTGGCTCGACGCTTAGACATCTGCAGACGCTATTTCCTAGCATGGAAGTGTCGCATTTACATTCCTTTGAAGTGAATACGAGGTGTACATGACACTTCGCAATGAATATTACATCTTATCACGAAACACAGAAATGAGATGCGATATCGCGATTTAAGTAGCATTAGAACACTATTGCTACGATACGTAGACATCTGCAAACGCTATTTCCTAGCTAGGAATATCAGCATTTACATTCTTCTGATGTGAATACGAGTTATACATGACACTTCGCAATGAATATTATATCTTATCATGAAACATAGAAGTGGGATGCGATATCGCGTTTTAAGAAGCATTACAACTCTATTGCCTCGACGCGTAGGCATCTGCAAACGCTATTTCCTAGCATGGAAGTGTCGCACTTACATTCTTTTGAAGTGAATACGAGGTATGCATGACACTTCGCAATAAATATTGTATCTTATCATGAAACATAGAAGTGAGATGCGATATGGCGACTTAAGAAGCATTAGAACTCTATGGCCTCGATGCGGAGACTTCTGCAAATGCTATTTCCTAGCATGGAGGTGTCGCACTTACATTCTCTTGAAGTGAATACGAGGTATACATGACACTTGGCAATGAGTATTATATCTTATCACGAAACATATAAATGAGGTGCGATATCGCGATTTAAGTAGCATTAGAACTCTATTGCTACGATACGTAGACATCTGAATACGCTATTACCTAGCAAGGAAGTGTCGCATTTACATTCGTTTGGAGTGAATACGAGGTATACGTAACAATTCGCAATGAATATTATATCTTACCACGAAACATAGAAATGAAATGCGACATCTCGTTTTAAGAAGAATTAGAACTCTTTTGCTACGATACGTAGACATCTGCAATCGTTATTTCCTAGATTGGAAACGTCGCATTTACATTATTTTGAAGTGAATACGAGGTATGCATGACACTTCGGAATGAATATTATATCTTATCATGAATCTTAGAAGAGAGATGGGATTTCGCGTTTTAAGAAGCATTAGAACTCTATGGCCTCGATGCGGAGACATCGGCAAACGCTATTTCCAAGCAAGCAATAGTCGCATTTACATCCTTATGAAGTGTATACGAGGTATACATGACACTTCGCAATGATTATTATATCTTATCATGAAACATAGGAGAGAGATGCGATATCGCGTTTTAAGAAGCATTAGAAATCTATGACCTCGATGCGGAGATATCTGCAAACGCTATTTCCTTGCATAGAAGTGTCGCATTTACATTCTTTGAAGTGAATTCGAGGTATACATGACACTTCGGAATGAATATTATAACTTATCACGAAACATAGAAATGAGATGCGATATCGCGATATAAGAAGCATTAGAACTCTATTGCATCGAGGCGTAGACATCTGCAGACGCTATATCCTAGCGTGGAAGTGTCGCATTTACATTCTTTTGAAGTGAATACGAGGTATACATGACAATTCGCAATGAATATTATATCTTATCACGAAACACAGAAGAGAGATGCGATATCACCATTTAAGTAGCATTAGAACTCTATTGCTACGATACGCAGACATGTGAATACGCTATTTTCTAGCAAGGAAGTGTCGCATTTACATTCGTTTGGAGTGAATACGAGGTAAACATGACACTTCGCAATGAATATTATATCTTATCACGAAACATATAAATGAGATGCGATATTGCGATTTAAGTAGTATAATAAGTAGTATTAAACGCTATTCCTACGATACGTAGACATCTGCAAACGCAATTTCCTAGCAAGCAATAGTCGCATTTACATTCTTTTGAAGTTAATACGAGCTATACATGACACTTCGCAATGAACATTATATCTTATCATGTAACATAAAAGTGAGATGCGATATCGCGTCATAAGAATCATTAGAACCCTATGGCCTCGATGCGGAGATATCTGCAAACGCTACTTCCTAGCATGGAAGTGTCGCATTTACATTCTTTTGAAGTGAATTCGAGGTATACATGACACTTCGCAATGAATATTGTATCTTATCATGAAACATAGAAGTGAGATGCGATATCGCGATTTAAGGAGCACTAGAACTCTATTGCTACGATACGTAGACATCTGCAAAGGCTATCTCCTAGCATGGAAAGGTAGCATTTACATTCTTTTGAAGTGAATACGAGGTATACATAACACTCCACAATGAATATTATATCTTATCACGAAACGTAGAAATGAAATGCGACATCTCGTTTTAAGTAGCATTAGAACTCTATTCTTACGATACGTGGTCATCTGGAAACACTATTTCCTAGCAAGGAAGTGTCGCATTTACATTCTTTTGAAGTGAATACGGGGTATACATGACACTTCGCAATGAATATTATATCTTATCATGAAACGTAGAAGTGGGATGCTATATCAGGTTCAAAGAAGCATTAGAACTTTATTGCTACGATACGTAGACATCTGCAAACGCTATTTCCTAGCATGCAAGTGTCGCATTTACATTCTTTTGAGGTGAATACGAGGTATACATAACACTCCACAATGAATATTATATCTTGTCACGAAACATAGAAATGAAATGCGAGATCTCGTTTTAAGAAGCATTAGAACACACTTGCTACGATACGTAGACATCTGCAAACGCTATTTCCTAGCATGGAATGTTTCGCCTTTACATTCTTTTGAAGTGAATACGAGATATACATTACACTTCGCAATGAGTGTTATATCTTATCATGAAACATAGGAATGAGATGCGATATCGCGTTTTGACAAGCATTAGAGCTCTATTGCTACGATACGTAGACATCTGCAAACAATATTTCCTAGCAAAAAAGTGCCTCATTTACATTCTCTTGCAGTGAATACGAGGTACACATGACACTTCGCAATGAATATTGTACCTTATCTGGAAACATAGAAGTTAGATGTTATATCGTGATTTAAGAAGCACTAGAACTCTATTGCTACGATGCGTAGACATCTGCAAACGTTATTTCCTAGCAAGGAAGTGTCGCACTTACATCCTTTTGAAGTGAACTCGAGGTATACATAACATTCGACAATGAATATTATATCTTATTACGAAACATAGAAATGAAATACGACTTCTCGTTTTAAGAAGCATTAGAACTCTATTGCTACGATACGTAGACATCTGCAAACAATATTTCCTTGCAAGGAAGTGTCGCATATACATTCTTGTGAAGTGAAATCGAGGTATACATGACACTTCGCAATGAATATTATATCTTATCGTGAAACATAGGAGTGAGATGCGATATCGCGTTTTAAGGAGCACTAGAAATCTACTACTACGATACGTAGACATCTGCAAACAATATTTCCTAGCAAGAAAGTGTCGCATTTACATTCGTTTGAAGTGAACTCGAGGTATACATGACACTTCGCAATGAATATTATATCTTATCATGAAGCATAGAAGTGAGATGCGATATGGCGTTTTAAGAAGCATTAGACCTGTATTGCTACGATACGTTGACATCTGCAAACGCTATTTCCTAGCATGGAAGTTTCGCATTTACATTCTTTTGAAGTGAATACGAGGTATACATGACACTTCGCAATGAATATTATATCTTATCATGAAACATAGGAATGAGTTGCGATATCGCGTTTTGAGAAACATTAGAACTCTATTGCTACGATGCGTTGACATCTGCAAACGCTATTTCCTAGCATGGAAGTTTCGCATTTACATTCTTTTGAAGTGAAAGCAAGATGTACATATCACTTCGCAATGAATATTATATCGTACCATGAAACATAGGAATGAGTTGCGATATCGCGTTTTGAGAAGCATTAGAACTCTATTGCTACGACACGTAGACATCTGCAAGCGCTATTTCCTAGCATTCGAAGTTTCGCATTTACATTCTTTTGAAGTGAATACGAGGTATACATGACGCTTCGCAATGAATATTATATCTTGTCATGAAACATAGAAGTGAGATGCGATATCGCGTTTTAAGAAGCACCAGAACTCTATTGCTACGATACGTAGACATCTGCAAACGCTATTTCCTAGCATGAAAGTTTCGCATTTACATTCTTTTGAAGTGAAAACGAGATGTACATGTCACTTCGCAATGAATATTATATCTTACCATGAAACATAGGAATGAGTTGCGATATCGCGTTTTGAGAAGCATTAGAACTCTATTGCTACGACACGTAGACATCTGCAAGCGCTATTTCCTAGCATTCGAAGTTTCGCATTTACATTCTTTTGAAGTGAATACGAGGCATACATGACGCTTCGCAATGAATATTATATCTTATCATGATACATAGATGTGAGATGCGATATCGCGTTTTACGAAGCTCTAGAACCCTATTGCTACGATACGTAGACATCTGCAAACGCTATTTCCTAGCATGGAAGTGTCGCAATTACATTCTTGTGAAGTGAAATCGAGGTATACATGTCAATTCGCAACGAATATTATATCTTATTATGAAACATAGGAGTGAGATGCGATATCGCGTTCTAAGAAGCATTAGAACTCTATTGCTACGATACGTAGACATCTGCAAACGCTATTTCCTAGCATGGAAGTTTCGCATTTACATTCTTTTGAAGTGAAAACGAGATGTACATGACACTTCGCAATGAATATTATATCTTACCATGAAGCATAGGAATGAGTTGCGATATCGCGTTATAGGAAGCATTAGAACTCTATCGCTACGATACGTAGACATCTGCAAACGCTATTTCCTAGCATGGAAGTTTCGCATTTACATTCCTTTGAAGTGAATACGAGGTATACATAACGCTTCGCAATGAATATTATATCTTATCATGAAACACAGATGTGGGATGCGATATCGCGTTTTAAGAAGCACTAGAGCTCTATTGCTACGATACGTAGACATCTGCAAACGCTATTTCCTAGCATGGAAGTGTCGCATTTACATTCTTGTGAAGTGAAATCGAGGTATACATGACACTTCGCAATGAATATTATATCTTATCATGAAACATAGAAGTGAGATGCGATATGGCGTTTTAAGAAGCATTAGAGCTCTATCGCTACGGTACGTAGATATCTGCAAACGCTATTTCCCAGCACGGAAGTTTCGCATTTACATTATTTTGAAGTGAATACGAGGTATACATGACGCTTCGCAATGAATATTATATCTTATCATGAAACACAGATGTGAGATGCGATATCGCGTTTTAAGAAGCACTAGAACTCTATTGCTTCGATACGTAGACATCTGCAAACGCTACTTCTTAGGAAGGAAGTGCCGCTTTTACATTCTTGTGGTGCGAGTACGACGTATACATGACACTTCGCAATGAATATTATATCTTATCGTGAAACAAAGAAGTGAGATGCGATTTCGCGTTTTAAGAAGCATTAGAACTCTATCGCTACGATACGTAGACATCTGCAAACGCTATTTCCTGGCATGGAAGTTTCGCATTTACGTTCTTTTGAAGTGAATACGAGGTATACATGACGCTTCGCAATGAATATTATATCTTATCATGAAACATACAAATGAGATGCGATATCGCATTTTAAGAAGCACTAGAAATCTATTACTACGATACGTAGACATCTGCAAACGCTATTTCCTAGCATGGAAGTGTCGCATTTACATTCGTTTGAAGTGAACTCGAGGTATACATGACACTTCGCAATGAATATTATATCTTATCATGAAACATAGAAGTGAAATGCGATATGGCGTTTTAAGAAGCATTAGACCTCAATTGCTACGATACGTTGACATCTGCAAACGCTATTTCCTAGCATGGAAGTTTCGCATTTACATTCTTTTGAAGTGAATACGGGATTTACATGACACTTCGCAATGAATATTATATCTTATCATGAAACATAGGAATGAGTTGCGATATCGCGTTTTGAGAAGCATTAGAACTCTATTCCTACGATGCGTAGACATCTGTAAACGCTATTTCCTAGCATGGAAGTTTCGCATTTACATTCTTTTGAAGTGAATACGAGGTATACATGACGCTTCGCAATGAATATTATATCTCATCATGAAACATAGATGTGAGATGCGATATCGCGTTTTAAGAAGCACTAGAAATCTATTACTACGATACGTAGACATCTGCAAACGCTATTTCCTAGCATGGAAGTGTCGCATTTACATTCGTTTGAAGTGAGCACGAGGTATACATGACACTTCGCAATGAATATTATATCTTATCATGAAACATAGAAGTGAGATGCGATATGGAGTTTTAAGAAGCATTAGAACTCTATTGCTACGATACGTAGACATCTGCAATCGCTATTTCCTAGCATGGAAGTTTCGCATTTACATTCTTTTGAAGTGAATACGAGGTATACATGACGCTTCGCAATGAATATTATATCTTATCATGAAACACAGATGTGAGATGCGATATCGCGTTTTAAGAAGCACTAGAACTCTATTGCTTCGATACGTAGACATCTGCAAACGCTACTTCTTAGGAAGGAAGTGCCGCTTTTACATTCTTGTGGTGTGAGTACGAGGTATACATGACACTTCGCAATGAATATTATATCTTATCGTGAAACAAAGAAGTGAGATGCGATTTCGCATTTTAAGAAGCATTAGAACTCTATCGCTACCATACGTAGACATCTGCAAACGCTATTTCCTAGCATGGAAGTTTCGCATTTACATTCTTTTGAAGTGAATACGAGGTATACATGACGCTTCGCAATGAATATTGTATCTTATCATAAAACATAGAAATGAGATGCGATATCGCGTTTTAAGAAGCACTAGAAATCTATTACTACGATACGTAGACATCTGCAAACGCTATTTCCTAGCATGGAAGTGTCGCATTTACATTCGTTTGAAGTGAACTCGAGAAATACATAACATTCGGCAATGAATATTATATCTTATTACGAAACATAGAAATGAAATACGACTTCTCGTTTTAAGAAGCATTTGAACTGTATTGCTACGATACGTAGACATCTGCAAACAATATTTCCTTGCAAGGATGTGTCGCATTTACATTCTTGTGAAATGAAATCGAGGTATACATGACACTTCGCAATGAATATTATATCTTATCATGAAACATTGAAGTGGGATGCGATTTCGCGTTTTAAGGAGCATTAGAACTCTACCGCTACGATACGTAGACATCTGTAAACGCTATATCCTAGCACGGATGTTTCGCATTTACATTCGTTTGAAGCGAATACGAGGTATACCTGACGCTTCGCAATGAATATTATATCTTATCATGAAATATAGGAGTGAGATGCGATATCGCATTTTAAGAAGCACTAGAAATCTATTACTACGATACGTAGACATCTGCAAACAATATTTCCTAGCAGGAAAGTGTCGCATTTACATTCGTTTGAAGTGAACTCGAGGTATACATGACACTTCGCAATGAATATTATATCTTATCATGAAACATAGAAGTGAAATGCGATATGGCGTTTTAAGAAGCATTAGACCTCTATTGCTACGATACGTTGACATCTGCAAACGCTATTTCCTAGCATGGAAGTTTCGCATTTACATTCTTTTGAAGTGAATACGAGATTTACAGGACACTTCGCAATGAATATTATATCTTATCATGAAACATAGGAATGAGTTGCGATATCGCGTTTTGAGAAGCATTAGAACTCTATTGCTACGATACGTAGACATCTGCAATCGCTATTTCCCAGCAAGGAAGTGCCACATTTACATACTATTGAAGTGAATACGAGGTATACATGACACTTCGCAATGAATATTGTATCTTACCATGAAACATAGAAATGGGGTGCGATATCGCGTTTTGAGAAGCATTAGAACTCTATTGCCTCGATACGTAGACATCAGCACACGCTTTTTTCCTATCAAGGAAGTGTCGCATTTACATTCATTTGAAGTGAATACGAGGTATAAGTCCACTTCGCAATGAATAATATATGTAATCATGAAACATAGAAGTGAGATGCGATATCGCGTTTTAAGAAGCATCAGAAATCTATTGCTTGGATACGTAGACATCTGTAAACGCTATTTCCTAGAAAGGAAGTGTGGCATTTACATACATTTCAAGTGTAGGCGAGGAATACATAACACTTCGCAATGAATATTATATCTTATCATGAATCATAGAAATGAGATGCGATATCGCGTTTTAAGAAGCTTTAGAACTCTATTTCTGCGATACATAGACGATACATCTACAGACGCTATTTCCTAGCAAGGAAGTGTCGCATTTACATTCATTTGAAGTGAATGCGAGGTATAGATAACACTCAACAATGAATATTATATCTTATCACGAAACATAGAAATGAGATGCGATGTGGCGTTTTAAGGGGCATTAGTACTCTATAGCTTCGATATAGAGATATCTGGGAACGTAATTTCCTAGAAAGGAATCTCCTCGCACCCCCCAGCATCAACCCCTGGACGCATGCAACCAGCCAAACTCGCCTGCAGAACCAGCAACTGGAAGTGTTCGCGCGCGCATACCTGCACGCGCTCACTCACACCGAGTTCCGCTGCCTCACTCGCACCGCCGAGTATACCTGTCTCGCCCGTACCGGGCACCAGTGTCTCACTCGCACCACCGTGTATACCTGTCTCGCCCACACCAAGGACGGGCAGCCCTATCTCCCTCGCAGCGAGGATTCCGTCCTGCAGGAAGACGTAGCCGCAACCCATCACCTGAATGGGGCCTTTTCCAATTCCGGGAACAGGATCTGCTAGAACCTATATATTACTTCTAAGCTAGGACATACGTACCATATAATGACGCATATATAAGAATTCCTAGATCTAAGTTACATTAAGTAAGATGCGTCCGGCCAGCGGCATACGCCGCTAGCCCCACCACGAGCCGCGAGTCCCCACTCGCTGGACCACGCGCTCTCCGCCTCGAGACGCGAGTCCCCCACACGCGGGACCGCGATCTCCCTACCACGAGCCTCCGCGACCGTAGCGCCCCGCGAATCGAGGAGGTCAGAGACGCGTCTCCAGAGTACACACTCTGACTCGAGATCTCCTACCGAGGAGTCGAAACCTCTAGTTCTAGATCGTTAGCCACTTCAATGTGGGGTTCAGGCATCGTATCTCTATTTCCATTTTAACTTAGTCTTAGTCTTAGAATAATTCCAGTTTTTGTATACTTTAAACCTAGAATATATTTTATTTTTACTTTTACTATATCCAAGTACAATTTCTATTACCAAGTCTACTATTTCCGCATCCATTAATTTTATCAAGTGTTTACAATACTAGTTCTACTTTTAACATTACATTTAACTACGAATTCTTCCACGGGTTCTTCCATACAACTGGGGTTGCTCTTCATCAAATTGAAGAAGTATAGAAATCGGCTTTGTGACGTTGAGACCGCCGCCTATCCTTCTTATCTTAGTCGAAAGTACAGAAAAACCTGGTGAATGAAGCGTGCTTCCGGTTTGCGAAGAACGCGACCTGCAAGTAGGAAGAATTTCACACGATCACTTGTGCGTGAATATTTGGAGGGCGTTCCGAGAGTCCTCGTATACCAGCGACCTGCCTTCGCACCAGCCCAGACGCCGCTTTCCGAAGAGACCGTTGACGCTTCCGATCCAGACACCACGACGCATCACGCCGATTCTACCACATTCAGCATCATCGCTGAATTCCGACCGCCGTCCTCCACTTCGCTGGCGACCGATCGAGATTTCAGTAGCAGCCAACAGAACGAAATCCGCTACGATCCCAGCGAAAGATCCTCCACGCCGTTTCTACGTACAAATCGAGAGAGAAGTCATCGAAAGTTAGGGTCATTCCCTTATTATCGCGAGTGTTTTCGCTAGTGTCGCGTCAGCCGAAATTGTCGGACCCGGTCTTAACGCAATCCCGCGGACCGAATTACCGAAAAATAGGCTCGTGTCGTAAAGCCACCGGAGCAACGGAAAATAGTTTCGCCGGACGTGACACCTAGTATTCACTTTAAAAGAATGTAAATGCGACACTTACATGCTAGGAAATAGCGTTTGCAGATGTCTACGTATCGTAGCAATAGGGTTCTTATGATTCTTAAAACGCGATATCGCATCTCATTTCTATGTTTCATGGTAAGATACAATATGAATTGCGAAGTGTCATGTATACCTCGTCTACACTTCAAATGAATGTAAATGCGACACTTCCTTGCTAGGAAATAGCGTTTCCAGATGACCACGTATCGTAAGAATAGAGTTCTAATACTTCTTAAAACGAGATGTCGCATCTTACTTCTATGTTTCATGATAAGATATAATATTCATTGTGGAATGTTATGTATACCTCGTATTCACTTGAAAAGAATGTAAATCCGACACTTCCTTGCTAGGAAATAGCGTTCCCAGATGACCACGTATCGAAAGAATAGAGTTCTAATGCTTCTTAAAACGAGATGTCGCATTTTATTTCTATGTTCCATGATAAATTATAATATTCATTGCGAAGTGTCATATATACCTCGTATTCACTTCAAAAGAATGTAAATGCGACACTTGCATGCTCGGAAATAGCGTTTGCAGATGTCTACGTATCGTAGCAATAGAGTTCTAATGCTTCTTAAAATGAGAAGTCGTATTTCATTTCTATGTTTCGTAATAAGATATAATATTCATTGTGGAATGTTATGTATACCTCGTATCCAATGCAACAGAATGTAAATGCGACACTTCCTTGCTAGGAAACAACATTTGCAGATATCTACGCATCGTAGCAATAGAGTTCCAGTGCTTCTTAAATCGCGACATCGCATCTCACTTCCATGTTTCGAGATAAGATATAATATTCATTGCGAAGTGTCATGTTTGCCTCTTATTCACTTCAAAAGAATGTAAATGCGACACTTCCTTGCTAGGAAATGGCGTTCCCAGATGTCTAAGTATCGAAACAATAGAGTTCTAATGCTTCTTAAATCGCGATATCGCATCTCATTCCTATGTTTCTTTATAAGGTATAATATTCATTGCGAAGTGTCATGTTTGCCTCTTATTCACTTCAAAGGAATGTAAATGCGACACTACCTTGCTAGGATATAGCGTTTGCAGATGTCTACGTATCGTAGCAATAGGGTTCTAATGCTACTTAAACTGCGATATCGCATCTCATTTATATGTTTCGTGATAAGATGTAATATTTATTGCGAAGTGCCATGTACACCTTGTATTCACTTCAAAAGAATATAAATGCGACACTTCCATGCTTGGAAATAGAGTCTGCAGATGTCTACGTGTCGAGGCAATAGAGTTCTAATGCTTCCTAAAACGCGATATCGCATCTCACTTCTATGATTCATGATAAGATATAATATTCGTTGCGAAGGGTCATGTATACCTCGTATTCACTTCAAAAGAATGTAAGTGTCACACTTCCATGCTAGGAAATAGCGTTTGCAGATATCTTCGCATCGAGCCAATAGGATTCTAGTGCTTCTTAAAACGCGATATCGCATTTGACTTCTATGTAACATGATAAGATATAATGTACAGTGCGAAGTGTTCTGTATACCTCGTATTCACTTCAAAAGAATGTAAATGCGACTACTCATTGCCAGGAAATAACGTTTGCAGATGCCTACGTATCGTAGCATTAGAGTTCTAATGCTACTTAAATCGCGATATCGCATCTCATTTATATGATTCGTAATAAGATATAATATTCATTGCGAAGTGTCATGTATACCTCGTATTCACTTCAAAAGAATGTAAATGGGACGTTTCCATCCTAGGGAATATCGTTTGCAGATGTCTACGTATCGTAGCAATAGGGTTCTAATGCTTCTTAAAACGAGATGTCGCATTTCATATCTATGTTTCCCGATAAGATATAATATTCATTGTGGAGTGTTATGTATACCTCGTATTCACTTCAGAAGAATGTAAATGCGACACTTCCATGCTAGGAAATATCGATCGCAGATGTCTACGTCTCGTAGCAATTGAGTTCTAATGCTTCTTACATCGCGATATCGCATCTCATTTCTATGTTTCATGATAAGATATAATATTCATAACGAAGTGTCATGTATACCTCGTATTCACCTCAAGAGAATGAAAATGCGACTATTCCTTGCTAGGAAATAGCGTTTTCTGATGCCTACTTATCGTAGCAGTAGAGTTCCAACGCTTCTTTAAACGCGATATCGCATTTCATTTCTATATTTCATGATAAGATATAATATTCATTGCGAAGTGACATGTATATCTCGTATTCACTACAGAAGAATGTAAATGCGACACTTCCTTCCTAGGAAATAGCGTTTGCAGATATCTTCGTATCGTAGCAATAGCGTTCTGACACTTCTTAAAACGCGATATTGCATCTCATTTCTATGTTTCATGATAAGACATAATATCCATTGAGAAGTGTCATGTATACCTCGTATTCAATTCAAAAGAATTTGAATGCAACTATTCCTTGCTATGAAATAGCATTTGCAGATGTCTACGTATCGTAGCAATAGAGATCTTATGCATCATAAAACGAGATGTCGCATCACGATTCTCTGTTTCATGATAAGATATAATATTCATTGCGAAGTGTCATGTACACCTCGCATTCACTTCAAAAGAAAGTAAATGCGACACTTCCTTGCTAAGAAATAGCGTTTCCAGATGTCCATGCATCGAAACAACAGAGTTCTAGTGCTTCTTAAAACGAGATATCGCATCACATTTCTCTGTTTCATGATAAGATATAATATTCATTGCGAAGTGTCATTTATACCGCGTATTCACCTCAAAAGAATGTAAATGCGACACTTCCTTGCTAGGACATAGCATTTGCAGATGTCTACGTATCGTAGCAATAGAGATCTAATGCATCTTAAAACGAGGTGTCGCATCTCGATTCTCTGTTTCGTGATAAGATATAATATTCATTGCGAAGTGTCATGTATACCTCGTATTCACTTCAGAAGAATGTAAATGCGACACCTCCTTGCTAGGAAATAGCGTTTGCATATGTCTACGTATCGTTGCAATAGAGTTCTAATTCTTCTATAAACAGGATATTGCATCTCATTTCTGTGTTTCATGATAAGATATAACATTCATTGCGAAGAGTCATGTATACATCGTATTCACTTCATAAGAATGTAAATACGACTATTCCTTGCTATGAAATAGCGTTTGCAGATGTCTACGTATCGTAGCAATAGAGTTCTTATGCTGCTTAAAACGCTATTTAGCATCTCATTCCTGTGTTTCGTGTTAAGGTATAATATTCATTGCGAAGTGCCATGTTTGCCTCTTATTCACTTCAAAAGAATGTAAATGCGACACTTCCTTGCTAGGAAATGGCGTTCCCAGATGTCTAAGTATCGAAACAATAGAGTTCTAATGCTTCTTAAATCGCGATATCGCATCTCATTCCTATGTTTCGTTATAAGGTATAATATTCATTGCGAAGTGTCATGTTTGCCTCTTATTCACTTCAAAGGAATGTAAATGCGACACTTCCTTGCTAGGATATAGCGTTTGCAGATGTCTACGTATCGTAGCAATAGAGTTCTAGTGCTTCTTAAAATGCGATATCGGATCTCACTCCTATGTTTCATGATAAGGTATAATATTCATTCCGAAGTGTCATGTATACCTCGTATTCACTTCAAAAGAATGTAAATGCGACACTTCCATGCTTGGAAATAGAGTCTGCAGATGTCTACGTGTCGAGGCAATAGAGTTCTAATGCTTCCTAAAACGCGATATCGCATCTCACATCTATGTTTCATGATATGATATAATATTCATTGCGAAGTGTCATGTATACCTCGTATTCACTTCAAAATAATTTAATGCGACACTTCCTTGCTAGGAAATACCGTTTCCAGATGCCTACGTGTCGAAGCAGTAGAGTTCTAATGCTTCCTAAATCCCGATATCGCATTTCATTACTATGTTTCGTGATAGGGCATAATATTCATTGTGGAGTGTTATGTATACCTCGTATTCACTTCAGAATAATGTAAATGCGACACTTCCATGCTAGGAAATAGCGTTCGCAGATGTCTACGTATCGTAGCAATAGAGTTCTAATGCTTCTTAAATCGCGATATCGCATCCCATTTCTATGTTTCATGATAAGATATAATATTCATAACGAAGTGTCATGTATACCTCGTATTCACCTCAAGAGATTGAAAATGCGACTATTCCTTGCTAGGAAATAGCGTTTTCTGATGCCTACTTATCGTAGCAGTAGAGTTCTAACGCTTCCTTAAACGCGATTTCGCATTTCATTTCTATATTTCATGATAAGATATAATATTCATTGCGAAGTGTCACGTATACCTCGTATTCACCTCAAGAGAATGAAAATGCGACTATTCCTTGCTAGGTTATAGCGTTTGCAGATGTCTACTTATCGAAGCAGTAGAGTTCTCGTACTTCTTATAACGCGATATCGCATCTCACTTCTATGTTTCATGATAAGATATAATATTCATTACGAAGTGTCATGTATACCTCGTATTCACTTCAAATCAATGTAAATGCGACTCTTCCTTGCTAGGAAATAGCGTTTTGAAATGTCAACGTATTGTAGCAATAGAGTTCTAGTGCTTCCTAAAACGCGATATCGCATCTCATTCCTATGTTTCATGTTAAGAAATAATATTCGTTGCGATGTGTCACTTATACCTCGTATACACTTGAAATGAATGTAAATGCGGCACTACCCTGCTCGGAAATAGCGTTTGCAGATATCTACGCATCGAAGCAGTAGAGTTCTAATGCTTCCTAAAACGGGATATCGCATCCCATTTCTATTTTTCATGATGAAATATAATATTCATTGCGAAGTGTTATGTATTCCTCGTCACACTTCAAATGAATGTAAATGCCACACATCCCTTCTAGGAAATAGCGTTTCCAGATGTGTACGTATCGAAACAATAGAGTTCTAATGCTTCTTAAAACGCCCTATCGCGTCTCATTTCTTTGTTTCATGATAAGATATAATATTCATTGCGAAGTGATATGTATACCACGCATACACTTCAAATGAATGTAAATGCGACACTTCCTTGCTAGGAAATAGACGTTTGCAGATGCCTACGTATCGTGGCAATGGAGTTCTAATGCTACTTAAACCGCGATATCGCATGTCTTCTATATATTTCGTGATAAGATATAATATTCATTGCGAAGTATCATGTGTACCCAGTATTCACTTCAAAAGAATGTAAGTGTGACACTTCTATGCTAGGAAATAGCGTCTGCAGATGTCTACGCGCCGAGGCAATACAGTTCTAATCCTTCTTAAAACGCGATATCGCATCTCTCTTCTATGTTTCATGATAGGATATAATATTCATGGCGAAGTGTCATGTACACCTCGTATTCACTACAAAAGAATGTAAATGCGACACTTCCATGCTAGGAAATAGCGTTTGTAGATGTCTCCGCATCGAGGCCATAGAGTTCTAATGCTTCTTAAAACGCGATATCGCATGTCTCTTCTATGTTTCGTGATAACATATAATATTCATTGCGAAGTGTCATGTACACCTCGTATTCACTACAAAAGAATGTAAATGCGACACTTCCATGCTAGGAAATAGCGTTTGCAGATGTCTACGTATCGTAGCAATAGAGTTCTAATGCTACTTAAATCGCGGTATAGCATCCCATTTACATGTTTTGTGATAAGATATAATATTCATTGCGAAGTGTCATGTACACCTCGTATTCACTACAAAAGAATGTAAATGCGACACTTCCATGCTAGGAAATAGCGTCAGCAGATGTCTACGCGTCGAGGCAATACAGTTCTAATGTTTCTTAATACGCGATATCGCATCTGTCTTCTATGTTTCATGATAGGATATAATATTCATGGCGAAGTGTCATGTACACCTCGTATTCACTACAAAAGAATGTAAATGCGACACTTCCATGCTAGGAAATAGCGTTTGTAGATGTCTCCGCATCGAGGCCATAAAGTTCTAATGCTTCTTAAAACGCGATATCGCATGTCTCTTCTATGTTTCGTGATAACATATAATATTCATTGCGAAGTGTCATGTACACCTCGTATTCACTACAAAAGAATGTAAATGCGACACTTCCATGCTAGGAAATAGCGTTTGCAGATGTCTACGTATCGTAGCAATAGAGTTCTAATGCTACTTAAATCCCGATATCGCATCTCATTTCTATGTTTCGTGATAAGATATAATATTCATTGCGAAGTGTTATGTACTCCTCGTATTCAATTGAAAAGAAAGTAAATGCGACTATTGCTTGCTAGGAAATAGCGTTTGCAGATGTCTACTTATCGTAGCAATAGAGTTCTAATGCTACATAAATCGCGGTATCCCATCCCATTTATATGTTTCGTTATAAGATATAATATTCATTGCGAAATGTCATGTATACCTTGTAATCACTTCAAAAGAATGTAAGTGCGACACTTCCATGCTAGGAAATAGCGTTTGCAGATATCTCCGCATCGAGGCCGTAGAGTTCTAATGCTCCTTAAAACGCGATATCGCATCCCTCTTCCGTGTTTCATGATAAGATATAATATTCATTGCGAAGTGTCATGTGTACCTCGTATTCACTTCAAAAGTATGTAAATGCGCCTACTGCTTGCTAGGAAATAGCGTTTGCAGATGTCTACGTATCGTGGCAATAGAATTCTAATGCTACTAAATTCGCGATATCGCATCTCATTTGTATGTTTCGTGAAAAGATATAATATTCATTCCGAAGTGTCACGTATACCTCGAATTCACTTCAAAAGAATGTAAATGCGACACTTCCATGCTAGGAAATAGCGTTTGCAGATATCTCCCCATCGAGGCAATAGGGTTCTAATGCTTCTTAAGACGCGATATCGCATCTCACTTATATGTTACATGACAAGATATAATGTTCATTACGAAGTGTCATGTATTCCTCGTCTTCACTTCAGAGGAATGTAAATGCGACACTTCCATGCTAGGAAATAGCGTTTGTAGATGTCTCCGCATCGAGGCCATAAAGTTCTAATGCTTCTTAAAACGCGATATCGCATGTCTCTTCTATGTTTCGTGATAACATATAATATTCATTGCGAAGTGTCATGTACACCTCGTATTCACTACAAAAGAATGTAAATGCGACACTTCCATGCTAGGAAATAGCGTTTGCAGATGTCTACGTATCGTAGCAATAGAGTTCTAATGCTACTTAAATCCCGATATCGCATCTCATTTCTATGTTTCGTGATAAGATATAATATTCATTGCGAAGTGTTATGTACTCCTCGTATTCAATTGAAAAGAAAGTAGATGCGACTATTGCTTGCTAGGAAATAGCGTTTGCAGATGTCTACTTATCGTAGCAATAGAGTTCTAATGCTACATAAATCGCGGTATCCCATCCCATTTATATGTTTCGTTATAAGATATAATATTCATTGCGAAATGTCATGTATACCTTGTAATCACTTCAAAAGAATGTAAGTGCGACACTTCCATGCTAGGAAATAGCGTTTGCAGATATCTCCGCATCGAGGCCGTAGAGTTCTAATGCTCCTTAAAACGCGATATCGCATCCCTCTTCCGTGTTTCATGATAAGATATAATATTCATTGCGAAGTGTCATGTACTCCTCGTATTCAATTGAAAAGAAAGTAAATGCGACTATTGCTTGCTAGGAAATAGCGTTTGCAGATGTCTACTTATCGTAGCAATAGAGTTCTAATGCTACATAAATCGCGGTATCCCATCCCATTTACATGTTTCGTTATAAGATATAATATTCATTGCGAAATGTCATGTATACCTTGTAATCACTTCAAAAGAATGTAAGTGCGACACTTCCATGCTAGGAAATAGCGTTTGCAGATATCTCCGCATCGAGGCCGTAGAGTTCTAATGCTCCTTAAAACGCGATATCGCATCCCTCTTCCGTGTTTCATGATAAGATATAATATTCATTGCGAAGTGTCATGTGTACCTCGTATTCACTTCAAAAGTATGTAAATGCGCCTACTGCTTGCTAGGAAATAGCGTTTGCAGATGTCTACGTATCGTGGCAATAGAATTCTAATGCTACTAAATTCGCGATATCGCATCTCATTTGTATGTTTCGTGAAAAGATATAATATTCATTCCGAAGTGTCACGTATACCTCGAATTCACTTCAAAAGAATGTAAATGCGACACTTCCATGCTAGGAAATAGCGTTTGCAGATATCTCCCCATCGAGGCAATAGGGTTCTAATGCTTCTTAAGACGCGATATCGCATCTCACTTATATGTTACATGACAAGATATAATGTTCATTACGAAGTGTCATGTATTCCTCGTCTTCACTTCAGAGGAATGTAAATGCGAATCTTCCTTGCTAGGAAATAGCGTTTGCAGATGTCTACGTATCGTAGCAATGGAGCCCTAATGCTTCTCAAAACGCGATATCGCATCTCATTTCTATGCTTCATGATAAGATATAATATTCATTGCGAAGTGACGTGTATACCTCGTATTCACTTCAAAAGAATGTAAATGCGAATCTTCCTTGCTAGGAAATAGCGCGTGCATATGTCTACGTCTCGTAGCAATAGTGTTGTAATGTTTCTCAAAACGCGATATAGCATCTCATTTCTATGCTTCATGATAAGATATAATATTCATTGCGAAGTGTCATGTATACCTCGTATTCACTTCACAAGAATGTAAATGTGACACTTCCATGCTAGGAAATAGCGTCAGCAGATGTCTACGCGTCGATGCAATACAGTTCTAATGTTTCTTAATACGCGATATCGCATCTGTCTTCTATGTTTCATGATAAGATATCATATTCATTGCGAAGTGTCATGTATACCTCGTATTCTCTCCAAACGAATGTAAATGCAACACTTCCTTCCTAGGATATAGCTTATTCAGATGTCTACGTATCGTAGCAATAGAGTTCTAATGCTACTTAAATCGCGATATCGCATCTCATTTCTATGTTTCGTGATAAGATATAATATTCATTGCGAAGTGTTATGTACTCCTCGTATTCAATTGAAAAGAAAGTAAATGCGACTATTGCTTGCTAGGAAATAGCGTTTGCAGATGTCTACTTATCGTAGCAATAGAGTTCTAATGCTACATAAATCGCGGTATCCCATCCCATTTATATGTTTCGTTATAAGATATAATATTCATTGCGAAATGTCATGTATACCTTGTAATCACTTCAAAAGAATGTAAGTGCGACACTTCCATGCTAGGAAATAGTGTTTGCAGATATCTCCGCATCGAGGCCGTAGAGTTCTAATGCATCTTAAGACGCGATATCGCATCTCACTTATATGTTACATGACAAGATATAATGTTCATTACGAAGTGTCATGTATTCCTCGTCTTCACTTCAGAAGAATGTAAATGCGAATCTTCCTTGCTAGGAAATAGCGTTTGCAGATGTTTACGTATCGTAGCAATGGAGCCCTAATGCTTCTCAAAACGCGATATCGCATCTCATTTCTATGCTTCATGATAAGATATAATATTCATTGCGAAGTGACATGTATACCTCGTATTCACTTCAAAAGAATGTAAATGCGAATCTTCCTTGCTAGGAAATAGCGCGTGCATATGTCTACGTCTCGTAGCAATAGTGTTCTAATGTTTCTCAAAACGCGATATCGCATCTCATTTCTATGCTTCATGATAAGATGTAATATTCATTGCGAAGTGTCATGTATACCTCGTATTCACTTCACAAGAATGTAAATGTGACACTTCCATGCTAGGAAATAGCGTCAGCAGATGTCTACGCGTCGATGCAATACAGTTCTAATGTTTCTTAATACGCGATATCGCATCTGTCTTCTATGTTTCATGATAAGATATAATATTCATTGCGAAGTGTCATGTATACCTCGTATTCTCTCCAAACGAATGTAAATGCAACACTTCCTTCCTAGGAAATAGCTTATTCAGATGTCTACTTATCGCAGCAATAGAGTTCTAATGCTACATAAATCGCGGTATCCCATCCCATTTATATGTTTCGTTATAAGATATAATATTCATTGCGAAATGTCATGTATACCTTGTAATCACTTCAAAAGAATGTAAGTGCGACACTTCCATGCTAGGAAATAGCGTTTGCAGATATCTCCGCATCGAGGCCGTAGAGTTCTAATGCTCCTTAAAACGCGATATCGCATCCCTCTTCCGTGTTTCATGATAAGATATAATATTCATTGCGAAGAGGTCATGTATATCTCGTATTCACTTCAAAAGAATGTAAATGCGCCTACTGCTTGCTAGGAAATAGCGTTTGCAGATGTCTACTTATCGTGGCAATAGAATTCTAATGCTACTTATTTCGCGATATCGCATCTCATTTGTATGTTTCGTGAAAAGATATAATATTCATTCCGAAGTGTCACGTATACCTCGAATTCACTTCAAAAGAATGTAAATGCGACACTTCCATGCTAGGAAATAGCGTTTGCAGATATCTCCCCATCGAGGCAATAGGGTTCTAATGCATCTTAAGACGCGATATCGCATCTCACTTATATGTTACATGACAAGATATAATGTTCATTACGAAGTGTCATGTATTCCTCGTCTTCACTTCAGAAGAATGTAAATGCGAATCTTCCTTGCTAGGAAATAGCGTTTGCAGATGTCTACGTATCGTAGCAATGGAGCCCTAATGCTTCTCAAAACGCGATATCGCATCTCATTTCTATGCTTCATGATGAGATATAATATTCATTGCGAAGTGTCATGTATACCTCGTATTCACTTCAAAAGAATGTAAATGCGAATCTTCCTTGCTAGGAAATAGCGCTTGCAGATGTCTACGTCTCGTAGCAATAGTGTTCTAATGTTTCTCAAAACGCGATATCGCATCTCATTTCTATGCTTCATGATAAGATATAATATTCATTGCGAAGTGTCATGTATACCTCGTATTCACTTCACAAGAATGTAAATGTGACACTTCCATGCTAGGGAATAGCGTCTGCAGATTTCTACGCGTCGAGGCAATAAGATTCTAATGCATCTTAAAACGCGATATCGTATCTCACTTCTATGATTCGTGATAAGATATAATATTCATTGCGAAGTTTCATGTATGCATCGTATTCACTTCAAAAGAATGTAAGTGCGACAATTCCTTGCTAGGAAATAGCGTATTCAGATGTCTACGTATCGTAGCAATAGAGTTCTAATGCTACTTAAATCGCGGTATCGCATCCCATTTATTTGTTTCGTGATAAGATATAATATTCATTGCGAAATGTCATGTATACCTCGTATTCAATTCAAAAGAATGTAAGTGCGACACTTCCATGCTAGGAAATGGCGTTTGCAGATGTCTCCGCGTCGAGGGCATAGAGTTCTAATGCTTCTTAAAACGCGATATCGCATCCTTCTGCTATGTTTCGTGAAAAGATATAATATTCATTGCGAAGTGTCATGTACACCTCGTATTCACTACAAAAGAATGTAAATGCGACACTTCCATGCTAGGAAATAGCGTTTGTAGATGTCTCCGCATCGAGGCCATAGAGTTCTAATGCTTCTTAGAACGCGATATCGCATGTCTCTTCTATGTTTCGTGATAACATATAATATTCATTGCGAAGTGTCATGTACACCTCGTATTCACTACAAAAGAATGTAAATGCGACACTTCCATGCTAGGAAATAGCGTCTGCAGATGTCTACGCGTCGAGGCAATACAGTTCTAATGTTTCTTAATACGCGATATCGCATCTCTCTTCTATGTTTCATGATAAGATATAATATTCATTGCGAAGTGTCATGTATACCTCGTATTCTCTCCAAACGAATGTAAATGCGACACTTCCTTGCTAGGAAATAGCGTTTTCAGATGTCTACGTATCGAAGCAATAGAGTTCTGATGATCTTTAAACGCGATATCGCGTCTCATTTGTATGTTACATGATAAGATATAATATTCATTCCGAAGTATTATGTACACCTCGCCTACACTTCAAAAGAATGTAAATGCCACACTTCCTTGCTAGGAAATACGTTTCCAGATGTCTACGCATCGAAGCAATAGATTTCTAACTCTTTATAAAACGCGATATCGCATATCAGTTCTAAGTCACATGATAAGATGTAATTTCAATGCAACGCGTTATGTATATCTCCTCTACACTTCAAATGATTGTGAACGCATCACTTCCTTGCTACGGAATTTCGTTTCTATATCTGAAGGTTTAGAAGCAATAGAGTTCTAATGCTTCGTAAAACGCGGCTGCGCATCTTACTTCTATATTTCGTGATAAGACGTAATATTCATAGCATCGCGTTCTTTTTATCTGCTTCTGCACATGAATTGAGTGTGAACCCTACACTTTCTTGCCCGGGGATAGCATTTCTAGATGTCCAGGTGCCGAAGCATTTAATTTGTCATGCTTCATGCACCGCTATATCGATATGTCGCATTTGCATTCATTAGAAGTGTATGCGAGGTATACACGACACTTCGCAATGAATATTATATCTTATCATGAATCATAGAAATGGGATGCGTTATCTCATTTTAAGAATCATTAAAACTCTATTGCTACCATACGAAGTCATCTGCAAAGCTATTTCCTGTCAAGGAGGTGTCGCATTTACATTCTTTTGAAGTGAGTACGAGGTATACATAACAATCCGCAATGAATATTATATCTTATCATGAAACATAGAAATGAGATGCGATATCTTGTTTTAGGAAGCATTAGAGCTCTATTGCATTGATACAGAGACATCTGCAAACGCTATTTCCTAGCAAGGAAGTGTCGCATTTACATTCTTTTGAAGTCAGTACGAGGTATACATGACACTTCGCAATGAATATTATATCTTATCTCGAAACGTAGAATAGAAATGCGATATCGCGATTTAAGAAGCACTAGAACTCTATTGCTACGATGCGTAGACATCTGCAAATGTTATCTCCTAGCAAGGAAGTGTCGCATCTACATTCTTTTGAAGTGAATACGAGGTATACATGACACTTCGCAATGAATATTATATGTTATCATGAAACGTAGTATTGAGATGCGATATGCCGTTTTAAGAAGCATTAGAATTTTATTGCTTCGATACGCAGTCAACTGCAAACGCTATTTCCTAGCAAGGCAGTGTCACATTTACGTTGGTTTGAAGTGCATGCGAGGTATACATGAGAGTTCGCAATGAATATTATATCTTATCATGAAACATAGAAGTGAGATGCGATATCGCGCTTTAAGAAGCATTAGAACTCTATTGCTACGGTACGTAGACATCTGCAAACGCTATTTCCTAGCATGCAAGTGTCGCATTTACATTCTTTTGAAGTGAATACGAGATATACATGACACTTCGCAATGAATATTATATCTTATCATGAAACATAGAAGTGAGATGCGATATCGCGTTCTAAGAAGCATTAAACTCTATTGCAACGATACGTAGACATCGGCAAATGTTATTTCCTAGCATGGAAGTGACGCATTTACGTTCTTTTGAAGTGAATACGAGGTATACATGACACTCCAAAATGAATATTACATCCTATTACGAAACATAGAAGTGAGATGCTGTATTGCGTTTTAAGAAGCATTAGAACTTTATTGCTACGATGCGTAGACATCTGCAAACGCTATTTCCTAGCAAGGAAGTGTCGCATTCACATTCTAATGAAGGGGATACGAGGTATACATGACACCTCGCAAATAAATTTTATATCTTATCATGAAACATAGAAATGAAATGCGACTTCGCTTTTTAAGAAGCGTTAGAAGTCTATTGCTACGACACGTAGACATCTGCGAACGCTACTTCCAAGCAAGGAAGTGTCGCATTTACATTCTTTTGAAGTGAAAGCGAGGTATACATGACACATCGCAATGAATATTATATCTTATCATGAAACATAGAAAAAAGATGCGATATCGCGTCTTGAGAAGCACTAGAACTCTATTGCTACGATAAAAAGACATCTGGAAACGCTATTTCCTAGCAGGGAAGTGTCGCATTTTGCATTTTTTTGAAGTGAATACGAGGTATACATAACACTCCACAATGAATATTATATCATATCATGAAACATAGGAATGAGATGCGATATAGCGTCTTGAGAGGCACTAGAACTCTATTGCTACGATACGTAGACTTCTGGAAACGCTATTTCCTAGCAAGGAAGTGTTGCATTTACATACTTTTGAAGTGAATACGAAGTATACCTAAGTCTCCACAATGAATATTATATCTTATCATGAAACATAGAAATGAAATGCGATATCGCGTTTTAAAAAGCGTTAGAACTCTATTGCGACTATACGTAGAAATCTGCAAACGCTACTTCCAAGCAAGGAAGTGTCGCATTTACATCCTTTTGAAGTGAATACGAGGTATACATAACACTCCACAATGAATATTATATCATATCATGAAACATAGGAATGAGATGCGATATCGCGTCTTGAGAAGCACTAGAATTACACGCATTTACATTCTTTTGAAGTGAATAGGCGGTATACGTGACACTTCGCAATGATTATTACATCTTATCACGAAACACAGAAATGAGATGCGACATCGCGTTTTAAGTAGCATTAGAACTCTATTGCTACGATACGTAGACATCTGCAGTGGCTATTTCCTAGCATGGAAGTGTCGCATTTACATTCTTTTGAAGTGAATGCGAGGTATACATAACACTCTACAATGAATAGTATATCTTATTACGAAACATAGAAATGAAATACGACTTCTCATTTTAAGAAGCATTAGAACTCTATTGCTACGATACGTAGACATCTGCAAACGCTATTTCCTAGCATGGAAGTGCCGCATTTACATTCATTTGAAGTGTATGCGTGGTATACATATCACTTCGCAATGAATAATAGTATATCTTATCATGAAACATAGGAATGAGGTGCTATATCGCGTTTTAAGAAGTATTAGAACTCCATTCTTTCGATACGTGGTCATCTGTAAACGCTATTTCCGAGCAAGGAAGTGTCGCGGTTACATTCTTTTGAAGTGAGTACGAGGTATACATGACACCTCGCAATGAATATTATATCTTATCATGAAACATAGAAGTGAGATGCGATATCGCGTTCCAAGAATCATTAGAACTCTATTGCTACGATACGTAGACATTTGCAAAGGCTATTTCCTAGCATGGAAGTGTCGCATTTACATTCTTTTGAAGTGAATACGTGGTATACATAACATTCTACAATGAATATTATATCTTATTACGAAACATAGAAATGAAATACGACTTCTAATTTTAAGAAGCTTTCGAACTCTATTGCTACGATACGTAGACATCTGCAAACGCTATTTCCTAGCATGGAAGTGCAGCATTTACATTCTTTTGAAGATAATACGAGGTATACATAACACTTCGCAATGAATATTATATCTTATCTCGAAACATAGAAGTGAGATGCAATATCGCGATTTAAGTAGCATTAGAACTCTATTGCTACGATGCGTAGACATCTGGAAACAATATTTCCTAGCATGGAAGTGTAGCATTTACATTCTTTTGAAGTGAATACGAGGTATACATAACACTCCACAATGAATGTTATGTCTTATCACGAAACATAGAAATGACATGCGACATCTCGTTTTAAGAAGCATTAGAACACTATTGCAACGATACGTAGATATCTGCAAACGCTACTTCCAAGCATGGAAGTGTCGCATTTACATTCTTTTGAAGTGGTTACGAGGTATACATGACACTCCACAATGAATATTATATCTTATCACGAAACTTAGAAATGAAATGCGACATCTCGTTTTAAGTAGCATTAGAACTCTGTTGCTACGATACGTAGACATCTGGAAACGCTATTTCCTAGCATGGAAGTGTCGCATTTTCATTCTTTTGAATTGAATACGAGATGTACATGACACTTCGCAATGAATATTATATCTTATCATGAAATATAGGAATGAGGTGCTATATCGCGTTTTGAGAAGCATTAGAACTCTATTGCTAATATACGTAGACATCTGCAAACTCTATTTCCTAGCAAGGAAATGTCGCATTTACATTCCATTGAAGTGAATACGAGGTATACATAACATTACACAGTGAATAGTATATCTTATTACGAAACATAGAAATGAAATACGACATCTCGTTTTAAGAAGCATTAGTACTCTATTGCTGTGATACGTAGACATCTGCAAACGCTATTTCCTAGCATGGAAGTGCAGCATTTACATTCTTTTGAAGTGGTTACGAGGTATACATGACACTCCACAATGAATATTATATCTTATCACGAATCTTAGAAATGAAATGCGACATCTCGTTTTAAGTAGCATTAGAACTCTGTTGCTACGATACGTAGACATCTGGAAACGCTATTTCCTAGCATGGAAGTGTCGCATTTTCATTCTTTTGAAGTGAATACGAGATATACAAGACACATCGCAATGAATATTATATCTTATCATGAAACATAGGAATGAGGTGCTATATCGCGTTTTGAGAAGCATTAGATCTCTATTGCTAATATACGTAGACATCTGCAAACTCTATTTCCTAGCATGGAAATGTCACACTTACATTCCATTGAAGTGAATACGAGGTATACATAACATTACACAGTGAATATTATGTCTTACCACGAAACATAGAAATGAAATACGACATCTCGTTTTAAGAATCATTAGAACACTATTGCTACGATACGTAGACATCTGCAAAGGCTATTTCCTAGCATGGAAGTGTCGCATTTACATTCTTTCGAAGTGAATACGAGGTATACATAACACTCAACAATGAATATTATGTCTTATCACCAAACATAAAAATGACATGCGACATCTCGTTTTAAGAAGCATTAGAACACTATTGCTACGATACGTAGACATCTGGAAACGCTATTTCATAGCATGGAAGTGTAGCATTTACATCCTTTTGAAGTGAATACGAGATATACATGACACATCGCAATGAATATTATATCTTATGATGAAACATAGGAATGAGGTGCTATATCGCGTTTTGAGAAGCATTAGAACTCTATTGCTAATATACGTAGACATCTGCAAACTCTATTTCCTAGCAAGGAAATGTCGCATTTACATTCCATTGAAGTGAATACGAGGTATACATGGCACTTCGCAATGTATATTATAACTTATCATGAAACATAGAAATGAGATGCGACATCTCGGTTTAAGAAGTATTAGAACACTATTCTTTCGATACGTGGTCATCTGGAAACGCTATTTCCGAGCAAGGAAGTGTCGCGTATACATTCTTTTGAAGTGAATACGAGGTATACATGACACCTCGCAATGAATATTATATCTTATCATGAAACATAGAAGTGAGATGCGATATCGCGTTCCAAGAAGCATTAGATCTCTATTGCTACGATACGTAGACATCTGCAAAGGCTATTTCCTAGCATGGAAGTGTCGCATTTACATTCTTTTGAAGTGAATACGAGGTATACATGACACTTCGCAATGCATATTATATCTTTTCTCGAAACATAGAAGTGAGATGCGATATCGCGATTTAAGAAGCACTAGAACTCTATTGCTACGATGCGTAGACATCTGCAAATGTTATTTCCTAGCAAGGAAGAGTTGCATTTACATTCTTTTGAAGTCAATACGAGGTATACATAACATTCTACAATGAATATTACATCTTATTACGAAACATAGAAATGAAATACGACTTCCCATTTTAAGAAGCATTCGAACTCTATTGCTACGATACGTAGACATCTGCAAACGCTATTTCCTAGCATGGAAGTGCAGCATTTACATTCTTTTGAAGTGAATACGAGATATATATGACACTTCGCAATGAATATTATATCTTATCATGAAACATAGGAATGAGGTGCTATATCGCCTTTTGAGAAGCATTAGAACTCTATTGCTGATAAACGTAGACATCTGCAAACTCTATTTCCTAGCAAGGAAATGTCGCATTTACATTCCATTGAAGTGAATACGAGGTATACATAACACTCCACAATGAATATTATATCTTATCATGAAACATAGAAGTGAGATGCGATATCGCGTTTTAAGAAGCCTTAGAACTCTATTGCTACGATACGTAGACATCTGCAAACGCTATTTCCTAGCATGGAAGTGTCGCATTTACATTCTTTTGAAGTGAATACGAGATGTACATGACACTTCGCAATGAATATTATATCTTATCATGAAACATAGGAATGAGGTGCCATATCGCGTTTTGAGAAGCATTAGAACTCTATTGCTACGATACGTAGACATCTGCAAACGCTATTTCCTAGCATGGAAGTGTCGCATTTACATTCTTTTGAAGTGAATACGAGATATACATGACACTTCGCAATGAATATTATATCTCATCATGAAACATAGGAATGAGGTGCTATATCGCGTTTTGAGAAGCATTAGAACTCTATTGCTAATATACGTAGACATCTGCAAACTCCATTTCCTAGCAAGGAAATGTCGCATTTACATTCCATTGAAGTGAATACGAGGTATACATGGCACTTCGCAATGCATATTATATCTTATCATGAAACATAGAAATGAGATGCGACATCTCGTTTTAAGAAGTATTAGAACTCTATTCTTTCGATACGTGGTCATCTGGAAACGCTATTTCCGAGCAAGGAAGTGTCGCGTTTACATTCTTCTGAAGTGAGTACGAGGTATACATGACACTTCGCAATGAATATTATATCTTATCATGAAACATAGAAGTGAGATGCGATATCGCGCTCCAAGAAGCATTAGAACTCTATTGCTACGATACGTAGACATCTGCAAAGGCTATTTCCTAGCATGGAAGTGTCGCATTTACATTCTTTTGAAGTGAATACGAGGTATACATAACACTCCATAATAAATATTATACCTTATCATGAAACATAGCAGTGAGATGCGATATCGCGTTTTAAGAAGCATTAGTACGCTATTGCTGTGATACGTGGACACTCTGCAAACAATACTTCCTAGCAAGGAAGTGTCGTATTTACATTCTTATGAAGTGAAATCGAGGTATACATGACACTTCGCAATGAATATTATATCTTATCATGAAACATAGAAGTGTGATGCGATATCGCGTTTCAAGAAGCATTAGAACTCTATTGCTACGGTACGTAGACATCTGCAAACAATATTTCCTAGCAAGGAAGTGTAGCATTTACATTTTTTTGAAGTGAATACGAGGTATACATAACACTCCACAATGAATATTATGTCTTATCACGAAACATAGAAATGACATGCGACATCTCGTTTTAAGAAGCATTAGAACACTATTGCTACGATACGTAGACATCTGCAAACGCTACTTCCATGCATGGAAGTGTCGCATTTACATCCTTTTGAAGTGAATACGAGGTATACATAACACTCCACAATGAATATTATATCTTATCACGAAACTTAGAAATGAAATGCGACATCTCGTTTCAAGTAGCATTCGAACTCTGTCGCTACGATACGTAGACATCTGGAAACGTTATTTCCTAGCATGGAATTGTCGCATTTTCATTCTTTTGAAGTGAATACGAGATATACATGACACTTCGCAATGAATATTATATCTTATCATGAAACATAGGAATGAGGTGCTATATCGCGTTTTGAGAAGCATTAGAAATCTATTGCTAATATACGTAGACATCTGCAAACTCTATTTCCTAGCAAGGAAATGTCGCATTTACATTCCATTGAAGTGAATAGGAGGTATACATGGCACTTCGCAATGGATATTATATCTTATCATGAAACATAGAAATGAGATGCGACATCTCGTTTTAAGAAGTATTAGAACTCTATTCTTTCGATACGTGGTCATCTGGAAACGATATTTCCGAGCAAGGAAGTGTCGCGTTTACATTCTTTTGAAGTGAATACGAGGTATACATGACACTTCGCAATGAATATTATATCTTATCATGAAACATAGAAGTGAGATGCGATATCGCGTTACAAGAAGCATTATATCTCTATTGCTACGATACGTAGACATCTGCAAAGGATATTTCCTAGCATGAAAGTGTCGCATTTACATTCTTTTGAAGTGAATACGAGGTATACATAACACTCCATAATAAATATTATATCTTATCATGAAACATAGCAGTGAGATGCGATATCGCGTTTTAAGAAGCATTAGTACTCTATTGCTGTGATACGTGGACATCTGCAAACAATACTTCCTAGCAAGGAAGTGCCGCATTTACATTCTTGTGAAGTGAAATCGAGGTATACATAACACTCCACAATGAATATTATGTCTTATCACCAAACATAAGAATGACATGCGACATCTCGTTTTAAGAAGCATTAGAACACTATTGCTACGATACGTAGACATCTGCAAAGGCTATTTCCTAGGATGGAAGTGTCGCATTTACCTTCTTTTCAAGTGAATACGAAGTATACATAACACTCCACAATGAATATTATGTCTTATCACGAAACATAGAAATGACATGCGACATCTCGTTTTAAGAAGCATTAGAACACTATTGCTACGATACGTAGACATCTGCAAACGCTACTTCCATGCATGGAAGTGTCGCATTTACATCCTTTTGAAGTGAATACGAGGTATACATAACACTCCACAATGAATATTATATCTTATCACGAAACTTAGAAATGAAATGCGACATCTCGTTTCAAGTAGCATTCGAACTCTGTCGCTACGATACGTAGACATCTGGAAACGTTATTTCCTAGCATGGAATTGTCGCATTTTCATTCTTTTGAAGTGAATACGAGATATACATGACACTTCGCAATGAATATTATATCTTATCATGAAACATAGGAATGAGGTGCTATATCGCGTTTTGAGAAGCATTAGAAATCTATTGCTAATATACGTAGACATCTGCAAACTCTATTTCCTAGCAAGGAAATGTCGCATTTACATTCCATTGAAGTGAATAGGAGGTATACATGGCACTTCGCAATGGATATTATATCTTATCATGAAACATAGAAATGAGATGCGACATCTCGTTTTAAGAAGTATTAGAACTCTATTCTTTCGATACGTGGTCATCTGGAAACGCTATTTCCGAGCAAGGAAGTGTCGCGTTTACATTCTTTTGAAGTGAATACGAGGTATACATGACACTTCGCAATGAATATTATATCTTATCATGAAACATAGAAGTGAGATGCGATATCGCGTTACAAGAAGCATTATATCTCTATTGCTACGATACGTAGACATCTGCAAAGGATATTTCCTAGCATGAAAGTGTCGCATTTACATTCTTTTGAAGTGAATACGAGGTATACATAACACTCCATAATAAATATTATATCTTATCATGAAACATAGCAGTGAGATGCGATATCGCGTTTTAAGAAGCATTAGTACTCTATTGCTGTGATACGTGGACATCTGCAAACAATACTTCCTAGCAAGGAAGTGCCGCATTTACATTCTTGTGAAGTGAAATCGAGGTATACATAACACTCCACAATGAATATTATGTCTTATCACCAAACATAAGAATGACATGCGACATCTCGTTTTAAGAAGCATTAGAACACTATTGCTACGATACGTAGACATCTGCAAAGGCTATTTCCTAGGATGGAAGTGTCGCATTACCTTCTTTTCAAGTGAATACGAAGTATACATAACACTCCACAATGAATATTATGTCTTATCACGAAACATAGAAAAGACATGCGACATCTCGTTTTAAGAAGCATTAGAACACTATTGCTACGATACGTAGACATCTGCAAACGCTATTTCCAAGCATGGAAGTGTCGCATTTACATTCATTTGAAGTGAATACGAAGTATACATAACACTCCACAATGAATATTATGTCTTATCACGAAACATAGAAATGACATGCGACATCCCGTTTTAAGAAGCATTAGAACACTATTGCTACGATACGTAGACATCTGCAAACGCTATTTCCAAGCATGGATGTGTCGCATTTACATTCATTTGAAGTGAATACGAGGTATACATGACACTTCACAATGAATGTTATATCTTATCATGAAACATAGAAGTGAGATGCGATATCGCGTTTTAAGAAGCGTCAGAACTCTATTGCAACGACACGTAGACATCAGCAAACGCAATTTGCTAGCAAGGTAGTGTCGCATTTACATTCTTTTGAAGTGAATTCGAGGTATACATAACACTCTACAATGATTATTATACCTAATCACGATACATAGAAATGAAATGCGATATCGCGTTGTAAGAAGCATTATATCTCTAGTGCTTCGATACGTAGACATCTGTTAACGCTATTTCCTATAGAAAGGAAGTGTCGCATTTACATTCATTTGAAGTGTATGCGAGGTATATGTGAAACTTCGCAATGAATATTATATCTTATCGTGATACATAGAAATTAAATGCGATATCGGGTTTTAAGAAGCTTTAGAACCGTATTGCTTTGATACGTAGACATCTGTAAACGCTATTTCCTAACAAGGAAGTGTCGCATTTACATTCATTTGAACTGTAGACGAGGAATACATAAGACTTCGCAACGAATATTATACCTCTTCATGAAAAGTAGAATTGATTTGCGATATCGCGCTTTAAGAAGCATTAGAACACAATTGCTACGATACGTAGGCAACTGCAATCGCTATTTCCTAGTATGGAAGTGACGCATTTACATTCATTTGAAGTGAGTACGAGGTATACATGTCACTTCACAATGAATATTATATCTTATCATGAAACATAGAAATGAGGTGCGACATCGCGTTTTAAGAAGAGTTAGAACTCTATTGCTTCGATACGTACACATCTGTAAACGCTATTTCCTATAGAAAGGAAGTGTCGCATTTACATTCATTTGAAGAGCATGCGAAGTATAAGTGAAACTTCGCAATGAATATTATATCTTATCTTGATACATAGGAATTAAATGCGATATCGCCTTCTAAGAAGCTTCAGAACTGTATTGCTTGGATACGTAGACATCTGCAAACGCTATTTCCTATCAAGGAAGTGTCGCATTTACATTCTTTTGAAGCGAATACGTGCTATTCATGGCACTGCGCAATGAATATTATATCTAATCATGAAACATAGGAATGAAATGCGCTATCGCGTTCTAAGAAGCGTTAGATCTCTACTGCTACGATACGTAGACATCTGAAAACGCTATTTCCTAGCAAGGAAGTGCCGCATTTACATTCTCTTGAAGTGAATACGAGGTACACATGACACTTCGTAATGAATATTATATCATATCATGAAATATAGAAATGAGATGCGATATCGCGTTATAAGAAGCACGAGACCTCTATTGCTACGATACGCAGACATCTGCAAATGCTATTTCCTAGCAAGGAATAGTCGCATTTACATTCTTTTGAAGTGAGTACGAGGTATACATGACACTTCGCAATGAATATTATATCTTATCATGAAGCATTGAAATGAGATGCGATATCGAGTTTTATGAAGCTTCAGAACTCTATTGCAACGACACGTAGGCATCTGCAAACGCAATTTGCTAGCAAGGAAGTGTCGCATTTACATTCATTTGAAGTGAATACGAGGTATACGTGACACTTCGCAATGAGTATTATATCTTATCATGAAACATTGAATTGAGATGCGATATCGCGTTTTAAGAAGCGTCAGAACTCTATTGCAACGACACGTAGACATCAGCAAACGCAATTTGCTAGCAAGGTAGTGTCGCATTTACATTCTTTTGAAGTGAATTCGAGGTATACATAACACTCTACAATGATTATTATACCTAATCACGATACATAGAAATGAAATGCGATATCGCGTTGTAAGAAGCATTATATCTCTAGTGCTTCGATACGTAGACATCTGTTAACGCTATTTCCTATAGAAAGGAAGTGTCGCATTTACATTCATTTGAAGTGTATGCGAGGTATATGTGAAACTTCGCAATGAATATTATATCTCATCTTGATACATGGAAATTAAATGCGATATCGCGTTTTAAGAAGCTTTAGAACCGCATTGCTTGGATACGTAGACATCTGGAGACGCTATTTCCTAGCAAGGAAGTGTCGCGTATACATTCTTTTGAAGTGAATACGAGGTATACATGACACCTCGCAATGAATATTATATCTTATCATGAAACATAGAAGTGAGATGCGATATCGCGTTCCAAGAAGCATTAGATCTCTATTGCTACGATACGTAGACATCTGCAAAGGCTATTTCCTAGCATGGAAGTGTCGCATTTACATTCTTTTGAAGTGAATACGAGGTATACATGACACTTCGCAATGCATATTATATCTTTTCTCGAAACATAGAAGTGAGATGCGATATCGCGATTTAAGAAGCACTAGAACTCTATTGCTACGATGCGTAGACATCTGCAAATGTTATTTCCTAGCAAGGAAGAGTTGCATTTACATTCTTTTGAAGTCAATACGAGGTATACATAACATTCTACAATGAATATTACATCTTATTACGAAACATAGAAATGAAATACGACTTCCCATTTTAAGAAGCATTCGAACTCTATTGCTACGATACGTAGACATCTGCAAACGCTATTTCCTAGCATGGAAGTGCAGCATTTACATTCTTTTGAAGTGAATACGAGATATATATGACACTTCGCAATGAATATTATATCTTATCATGAAACATAGGAATGAGGTGCTATATCGCCTTTTGAGAAGCATTAGAACTCTATTGCTGATAAACGTAGACATCTGCAAACTCTATTTCCTAGCAAGGAAATGTCGCATTTACATTCCATTGAAGTGAATACGAGGTATACATAACACTCCACAATGAATATTATATCTTATCATGAAACATAGAAGTGAGATGCGATATCGCGTTTTAAGAAGCCTTAGAACTCTATTGCTACGATACGTAGACATCTGCAAACGCTATTTCCTAGCATGGAAGTGTCGCATTTACATTCTTTTGAAGTGAATACGAGATGTACATGACACTTCGCAATGAATATTATATCTTATCATGAAACATAGGAATGAGGTGCCATATCGCGTTTTGAGAAGCATTAGAACTCTATTGCTACGATACGTAGACATCTGCAAACGCTATTTCCTAGCATGGAAGTGTCGCATTTACATTCTTTTGAAGTGAATACGAGATATACATGACACTTCGCAATGAATATTATATCTCATCATGAAACATAGGAATGAGGTGCTATATCGCGTTTTGAGAAGCATTAGAACTCTATTGCTAATATACGTAGACATCTGCAAACTCCATTTCCTAGCAAGGAAATGTCGCATTTACATTCCATTGAAGTGAATACGAGGTATACATGGCACTTCGCAATGCATATTATATCTTATCATGAAACATAGAAATGAGATGCGACATCTCGTTTTAAGAAGTATTAGAACTCTATTCTTTCGATACGTGGTCATCTGGAAACGCTATTTCCGAGCAAGGAAGTGTCGCGTTTACATTCTTCTGAAGTGAGTACGAGGTATACATGACACTTCGCAATGAATATTATATCTTATCATGAAACATAGAAGTGAGATGCGATATCGCGCTCCAAGAAGCATTAGAACTCTATTGCTACGATACGTAGACATCTGCAAAGGCTATTTCCTAGCATGGAAGTGTCGCATTTACATTCTTTTGAAGTGAATACGAGGTATACATAACACTCCATAATAAATATTATACCTTATCATGAAACATAGCAGTGAGATGCGATATCGCGTTTTAAGAAGCATTAGTACGCTATTGCTGTGATACGTGGACACTCTGCAAACAATACTTCCTAGCAAGGAAGTGTCGTATTTACATTCTTATGAAGTGAAATCGAGGTATACATGACACTTCGCAATGAATATTATATCTTATCATGAAACATAGAAGTGTGATGCGATATCGCGTTTCAAGAAGCATTAGAACTCTATTGCTACGGTACGTAGACATCTGCAAACAATATTTCCTAGCAAGGAAGTGTAGCATTTACATTTTTTTGAAGTGAATACGAGGTATACATAACACTCCACAATGAATATTATGTCTTATCACGAAACATAGAAATGACATGCGACATCTCGTTTTAAGAAGCATTAGAACACTATTGCTACGATACGTAGACATCTGCAAACGCTACTTCCATGCATGGAAGTGTCGCATTTACATCCTTTTGAAGTGAATACGAGGTATACATAACACTCCACAATGAATATTATATCTTATCACGAAACTTAGAAATGAAATGCGACATCTCGTTTCAAGTAGCATTCGAACTCTGTCGCTACGATACGTAGACATCTGGAAACGTTATTTCCTAGCATGGAATTGTCGCATTTTCATTCTTTTGAAGTGAATACGAGATATACATGACACTTCGCAATGAATATTATATCTTATCATGAAACATAGGAATGAGGTGCTATATCGCGTTTTGAGAAGCATTAGAAATCTATTGCTAATATACGTAGACATCTGCAAACTCTATTTCCTAGCAAGGAAATGTCGCATTTACATTCCATTGAAGTGAATAGGAGGTATACATGGCACTTCGCAATGGATATTATATCTTATCATGAAACATAGAAATGAGATGCGACATCTCGTTTTAAGAAGTATTAGAACTCTATTCTTTCGATACGTGGTCATCTGGAAACGCTATTTCCGAGCAAGGAAGTGTCGCGTTTACATTCTTTTGAAGTGAATACGAGGTATACATGACACTTCGCAATGAATATTATATCTTATCATGAAACATAGAAGTGAGATGCGATATCGCGTTACAAGAAGCATTATATCTCTATTGCTACGATACGTAGACATCTGCAAAGGATATTTCCTAGCATGAAAGTGTCGCATTTACATTCTTTTGAAGTGAATACGAGGTATACATAACACTCCATAATAAATATTATATCTTATCATGAAACATAGCAGTGAGATGCGATATCGCGTTTTAAGAAGCATTAGTACTCTATTGCTGTGATACGTGGACATCTGCAAACAATACTTCCTAGCAAGGAAGTGCCGCATTTACATTCTTGTGAAGTGAAATCGAGGTATACATAACACTCCACAATGAATATTATGTCTTATCACCAAACATAAGAATGACATGCGACATCTCGTTTTAAGAAGCATTAGAACACTATTGCTACGATACGTAGACATCTGCAAAGGCTATTTCCTAGGATGGAAGTGTCGCATTTACCTTCTTTTCAAGTGAATACGAAGTATACATAACACTCCACAATGAATATTATGTCTTATCACGAAACATAGAAATGACATGCGACATCTCGTTTTAAGAAGCATTAGAACACTATTGCTACGATACGTAGACATCTGCAAACGCTACTTCCATGCATGGAAGTGTCGCATTTACATCCTTTTGAAGTGAATACGAGGTATACATAACACTCCACAATGAATATTATATCTTATCACGAAACTTAGAAATGAAATGCGACATCTCGTTTCAAGTAGCATTCGAACTCTGTCGCTACGATACGTAGACATCTGGAAACGTTATTTCCTGGCATGGAATTGTCGCATTTTCATTCTTTTGAAGTGAATACGAGATATACATGACACTTCGCAATGAATATTATATCTTATCATGAAACATAGGAATGAGGTGCTATATCGCGTTTTGAGAAGCATTAGAAATCTATTGCTAATATACGTAGACATCTGCAAACTCTATTTCCTAGCAAGGAAATGTCGCATTTACATTCCATTGAAGTGAATAGGAGGTATACATGGCACTTCGCAATGGATATTATATCTTATCATGAAACATAGAAATGAGATGCGACATCTCGTTTTAAGAAGTATTAGAACTCTATTCTTTCGATACGTGGTCATCTGGAAACGCTATTTCCGAGCAAGGAAGTGTCGCGTTTACATTCTTTTGAAGTGAATACGAGGTATACATGACACTTCGCAATGAATATTATATCTTATCATGAAACATAGAAGTGAGATGCGATATCGCGTTACAAGAAGCATTATATCTCTATTGCTACGATACGTAGACATCTGCAAAGGATATTTCCTAGCATGAAAGTGTCGCATTTACATTCTTTTGAAGTGAATACGAGGTATACATAACACTCCATAATAAATATTATATCTTATCATGAAACATAGCAGTGAGATGCGATATCGCGTTTTAAGAAGCATTAGTACTCTATTGCTGTGATACGTGGACATCTGCAAACAATACTTCCTAGCAAGGAAGTGCCGCATTTACATTCTTGTGAAGTGAAATCGAGGTATACATAACACTCCACAATGAATATTATGTCTTATCACCAAACATAAGAATGACATGCGACATCTCGTTTTAAGAAGCATTAGAACACTATTGCTACGATACGTAGACATCTGCAAAGGCTATTTCCTAGGATGGAAGTGTCGCATTTACCTTCTTTTCAAGTGAATACGAAGTATACATAACACTCCACAATGAATATTATGTCTTATCACGAAACATAGAAAAGACATGCGACATCTCGTTTTAAGAAGCATTAGAACACTATTGCTACGATACGTAGACATCTGCAAACGCTATTTCCAAGCATGGAAGTGTCGCATTTACATTCATTTGAAGTGAATACGAAGTATACATAACACTCCACAATGAATATTATGTCTTATCACGAAACATAGAAATGACATGCGACATCCCGTTTTAAGAAGCATTAGAACACTATTGCTACGATACGTAGACATCTGCAAACGCTATTTCCAAGCATGGATGTGTCGCATTTACATTCATTTGAAGTGAATACGAGGTATACATGACACTTCACAATGAATGTTATATCTTATCATGAAACATAGAAGTGAGATGCGATATCGCGTTTTAAGAAGCGTCAGAACTCTATTGCAACGACACGTAGACATCAGCAAACGCAATTTGCTAGCAAGGTAGTGTCGCATTTACATTCTTTTGAAGTGAATTCGAGGTATACATAACACTCTACAATGATTATTATACCTAATCACGATACATAGAAATGAAATGCGATATCGCGTTGTAAGAAGCATTATATCTCTAGTGCTTCGATACGTAGACATCTGTTAACGCTATTTCCTATAGAAAGGAAGTGTCGCATTTACATTCATTTGAAGTGTATGCGAGGTATATGTGAAACTTCGCAATGAATATTATATCTTATCGTGATACATAGAAATTAAATGCGATATCGGGTTTTAAGAAGCTTTAGAACCGTATTGCTTTGATACGTAGACATCTGTAAACGCTATTTCCTAACAAGGAAGTGTCGCATTTACATTCATTTGAACTGTAGACGAGGAATACATAAGACTTCGCAACGAATATTATACCTCTTCATGAAAAGTAGAATTGATTTGCGATATCGCGCTTTAAGAAGCATTAGAACACAATTGCTACGATACGTAGGCAACTGCAATCGCTATTTCCTAGTATGGAAGTGACGCATTTACATTCATTTGAAGTGAGTACAAGGTATACATGTCACTTCACAATGAATATTATATCTTATCATGAAACATAGAAATGAGGTGCGACATCGCGTTTTAAGAAGAGTTAGAACTCTATTGCTTCGATACGTACACATCTGTAAACGCTATTTCCTATAGAAAGGAAGTGTCGCATTTACATTCATTTGAAGAGCATGCGAAGTATAAGTGAAACTTCGCAATGAATATTATATCTTATCTTGATACATAGGAATTAAATGCGATATCGCCTTTTAAGAAGCTTCAGAACTGTATTGCTTGGATACGTAGACATCTGCAAACGCTATTTCCTATCAAGGAAGTGTCGCATTTACATTCTTTTGAAGCGAATACGTGCTATTCATGGCACTGCGCAATGAATATTATATCTAATCATGAAACATAGGAATGAAATGCGCTATCGCGTTCTAAGAAGCGTTAGATCTCTACTGCTACGATACGTAGACATCTGAAAACGCTATTTCCTAGCAAGGAAGTGCCGCATTTACATTCTCTTGAAGTGAATACGAGGTACACATGACACTTCGTAATGAATATTATATCATATCATGAAATATAGAAATGAGATGCGATATCGCGTTATAAGAAGCACGAGACCTCTATTGCTACGATACGCAGACATCTGCAAATGCTATTTCCTAGCAAGGAATAGTCGCATTTACATTCTTTTAAAGTGAGTACGAGGTATACATGACACTTCGCAATGAATATTATATCTTATCATGAAGCATTGAAATGAGATGCGATATCGAGTTTTATGAAGCTTCAGAACTCTATTGCAACGACACGTAGGCATCTGCAAACGCAATTTGCTAGCAAGGAAGTGTCGCATTTACATTCATTTGAAGTGAATACGAGGTATACGTGACACTTCGCAATGAGTATTATATCTTATCATGAAACATTGAATTGAGATGCGATATCGCGTTTTAAGAAGCGTCAGAACTCTATTGCAACGACACGTAGACATCAGCAAACGCAATTTGCTAGCAAGGTAGTGTCGCATTTACATTCTTTTGAAGTGAATTCGAGGTATACATAACACTCTACAATGATTATTATACCTAATCACGATACATAGAAATGAAATGCGATATCGCGTTGTAAGAAGCATTATATCTCTAGTGCTTCGATACGTAGACATCTGTTAACGCTATTTCCTATAGAAAGGAAGTGTCGCATTTACATTCATTTGAAGTGTATGCGAGGTATATGTGAAACTTCGCAATGAATATTATATCTCATCTTGATACATGGAAATTAAATGCGATATCGCGTTTTAAGAAGCTTTAGAACCGCATTGCTTGGATACGTAGACATCTGGAGACGCTATTTCCTAGCAAGGAAGTGTCGCAGCTACATTCTTCTGACGTGAATACGAGGTATACATGACGCTTCGCAATGAATATTATATCTTATCATGAAGCATTGAAATGAGATGCGATATCGAGTTTTATGAAGCTTCAGAACTCTATTGCAACGACACGTAGGCATCTGCAAACGCAATTTGCTAGCAAGGAAGTGTCGCATTTACATTCATTTGAAGTGAATACGAGGTATACGTGACACTTCGCAATGAGTATTATATCTTATCATGAAACATTGAATTGAGATGCGATATCGCGTTTTAAGAAGCGTCAGAACTCTATTGCAACGACACGTAGACATCAGCAAACGCAATTTGCTAGCAAGGTAGTGTCGCATTTACATTCTTTTGAAGTGAATTCGAGGTATACATAACACTCTACAATGATTATTATACCTAATCGCGGTACATAGGAATGAAATGCGATATCGCGTTTTAAGAAGCATTATATCTCTATTGCTTCGATACGTAGACATCTGTTAACGCTATTTCCTATAGAAAGGAAGTGTCGCATTTACATTCATTTGAAGTGTATGCGAGGTATATGTGAAACTTCGCAATGAATATTATATCTTATCGTGATACATAGAAATTAAATGCGATATCGGGTTTTAAGAAGCTTTAGAACCGTATTGCTTGGATACGTAGACATCTGTAAACGCTATTTCCTAACAAGGAAGTGTCGCATTTACATTCATTTGAACTGTAGACGAGGAATACATAAGACTTCGCAACGAATATTATACCTCATCATGAAAAGTAGAATTGATTTGCGATATCGCGCTTTAAGAAGCATTAGAACACAATTGCTACGATACGTAGGCAACTGCAATCGCTATTTCCTAGTATGGAAGTAACGCATTTACATTCATTTGAAGTGAGTACGAGGTATACATGTCACTTCACAATGAATATTATATCTTATCATGAAACATAGAAATGAGGTGCGACATCGCGTTTTAAGAAGAGTTAGAACTCTACTGCTTCGATACGCAGACATCTGCAAACGCTATTTCCTAGCAAGAAGGAGTCACATTTACATTCGTTTGAAGTGTATGCGAGGTATACATAACACATCGCAATGAATATTATAACTTATCACGAAACATAGGAATGAGATGCGATATCTCGTTTTAAGAAGCACTAAAACTCTTGCTTCGATATGTAGACATCTGCAAACGCTATTTCCTTGAAGGGAAGTGTCGCATTTACATTCATGGGAAGTGTTTGCGTGTTGTACTTAACACATCGCAATGAGTATTTCATCTTATCATGAAACATAGTAATGAGATGCGATATTGCGTTTTAAGAAGCATTTGAACTCTATTGCTACGATACGTAGACATCTGCAAACGCTACTTCCTAGGAAGGAAGTGCCGCATTTACATTCTTTGAAGTGAATACGAGGTATACATGACCCTTCGCAATGAATGTTATATCTTATCATGAAATATAGAAATGATATGCGATATCGCGTTTTTAGAAGCATTTGAACTCAATTGTTTCGATACGTAGACATGTGCAAACGCTATTTCCTAGCAAGGAAGTGTCGCATTTACATTCTTTTGAATTGAATACGAGGTATACATGACACTTCTCAATGAAAATTATATCTTATCATGAAACATAGAAATGAGATGCGATATCCCGTTTTAAGAAGCATTAGATCTCTATTGCTTCGATACGTAGACATCTGTTAACGCTATTTGCTATAGAAAGGAAGTGTCGCATTTACATTCATTTGAAGTGTATGCGAGGTATAAGTGAAACTTCGCAATGAATATTATATCTTATCGTGATACATAGAAATTAAATGCGATATCGCCTTTTAAGAAGCTTTAGAACTGTATTGCTTGAATACGTAGACATCTGCAAACGCTATTTCCTAGCAAGAAAGAGTCACATTTACATTCGTTTGAAGTGTATGCGAGGTATACATAACACATCGCAATGAATATTATATCTTATCACGAAACATAGGAATGAGATGCGATATCTCGTTTTAAGAAGCACTAAAACTATTGCTTCGATACGTAGACATCTGCAAACGCTATTTCCTTGAAGGGAAGTGTCGCATTTACATTCATGGGAAGTGTTTGCGTGGTGTACTTAACACATCGTAATGAGTATTACATCTTATCATGAAACATAGTAATGAGATGCGATATTGCGTTTTAAGAAGCATTTGAACTCTATTGCTACGATACGTAGACATCTGCAAACGCTACTTCCTAGGAAGGAAGTGCCGCATTTACATTCTTTGAAGTGAATACGAGGTATACATGACCCTTCGCAATGAATGTTATATCTTATCATGAAATATAGAAATGATATGCGATATCGCGTTTTTAGAAGCATTTGAACTCAATTGTTTCGATACGTAGACATGTGCAAACGCTATTTCCTAGCAAGGAAGTGTCGCATTTACATTCTTTTGAATTGAATACGAGGTATACATGACACTTCTCAATGAAAATTATATCTTATCATGAAACATAGAAATGAGATGCGATATCCCGTTTTAAGAAGCATTAGAACACAGTTTCTTCGATAGGTAGACATCTGCAAACGCTATTTCCTAGCAAGGATGTGTCGCATTTACATTCTTTTGAAGTGAATACGTGGTATACATGACACTCCACAATGAATATTTTACCTTTTCACGAAACATAGAAATGAGCTGGGATATCGCGTTTTGAGAAGCATTAGAATCCTATTGCTACGATACGTAGATATTTGCAAACGCTATTTCCTAGCAAGGAACTGTCGCATTTACATTCTTTTGAGGTGAATACGAGATGTACATAACACTCCACAATGAATATTACATCTTATCATGAAACATAGAAATGAGATGCGATTTCGCGTTTTAAGAAGCATTAGAACTCTATTGCATCGATGCGTAGACATCTGGAAACGCTATTTCCTAGAAAGCAAGTGTCGCATTTACATTCATTTGAAGTTTAGACGAGGAATACATAATAATTCGCAAAGAATATTATATCTTATCATGAGACATAGGAATGAGATGCGATATCGCGTCTTAAGGAGCATTAGAATTCTATTGCTTCGATACATAGACATCTGCAAACGCTTTTTCCTAGGAAGGAAGTGTCGCATTTACATTCTTTTGAGGTGAATGCGAGATATAGGTGACACTTCGCAATGAATATTATATCTTATCATGAGACATAGAAATGTGATGCAATATCGGGATTTAAAGAGTATTACAACTCTATTGCTTCGATACGTAGACATCTGCAAACGCTATTCCCTCGCAAGGAAGTGCCGCATTTACATTCTTTTGAAGTGAATACGAGGTGTTTATGACAATTCGCAATGAATATTATATCCTATCATGAAACATAGAAATGAGATGCGACATCGCGTTTTGAAATGCATAGGAACTCTATTGCATCGATATATAGACATCCGCAAACGCTATTTCCTAGCAAGGAAATGTCGCATTTACATTCATGTGGAGTGTATGCGAGGTATAAGTGACATTTCGCAGTGAATATTATATCCTATCATGAAACATAGAAATTAGACGCGCTATCGCGTTTTTAGGAGCATTAGAACTCTATTGCTAGAATACTTAGACCTCTGCAAACACAATTTCCTAGCAAGGAAGTGCTGCATTCACATTCATTTGAAGTGAGAACGAGGTATAGGTGACACTTCGCGATGAATATTATACCTTATCATGAAACATTGAAATGAGACGCGATATGGCGCTTTAAGAAGCATTAGAACTCCATTGCTACGATACGTAGACATCTGCCAACGCTATTTCCTAGGAAGGAAATGTCGCATTTACATACATTTGAAGTGAATACGAGGTATACATGACACTTCGCAATGGATGTTATTACTTATCACGAAACATAGAAATGAGATGCGATATCGCGATTTAAGAAGCATTAGAGCTCTATTGCTACGATACGTAGACATCTGCAAACGCTATCTCCTGGAAAGGAAATGTTGCATTTACATTCAGTTGAAGTGTATGCGAGGTATAGATAACAATCAACAATGAATATTATATCTTATCACGAAACATAGAAATGAAATGCGATATGGCGTTTTAAGGGGCATTAGTACTCTATAACTTCGATACAGAGATATCTGGGAACGTAATTTCCTCGAAAGGATCCTCCTCGCACCCCCCAGTATCAACCCCTGGACGCATGCAACCAGCCAAGCTCGCCTGGAGTACCAGCAACTGGAAGTGTTCGTGCGCGCATACCTGCACGCGCTCACTCACACCGAGTTCGGCTGCTTCACTCGCACCGCGGAGTATACCTGTCTCGCTCGTACCGGGCACCAGTGTCTCACTCGCACCACCGAGTATACCTGTCTCGCCCGCACCAAGGACGGGCAGCCCTATCTCCCTCGCACCGAGGATTCGTCCTGCAGGAAGACGTAGCCGCAGCCCATCACCTGAATGGGGTCTTTTCCAATTCCGGGAACCGGATCTGCTAGAACCTATATATTACTTCTAAGCTAGGACATACATACCATATCATGACGCATATATAAGAATTCCTAGATCTAAGTTACACTAAGTAAGATGCGTCCGGGCAGCGGCATGCGCCGCTAGCCCCACCACGAGCCGCGAGTCCCCACTCGCTAGACCGCGCGCTCTCCGCCTCGAGACGCGAGTCCCCCACTCGCGGGACCGCCATCTCCCTACCACGAGTGTCCGCGACCGTAGCGGCACGCGAAACAAGGAGGTCAGAAACGCGTCTCCAGAGCACACACTCTGACTCGAGATCTCCTACCGAGGAGTCGAAACCTCTAGTTCTAGATCGTTAGCCACCTCAATGTGGGGTTCAGGCATCGTATTTTTATTTCCATTTTAACTTAGCCTTAGTCTTAGAATAATTCCAGTTCTTGTATACTTTAAACCTAGAATATATTTTATTTTTACTTTTACTATATCCAAGTACACGTTCTTTTACCAAGTCTACTATTTCCACATCCATTAATTCTATCAAATGTTTACAATACTAGTTCTACTTTTAACATTACATTTAACTACGAATTCTTCCACGGGTACTTCCATACAACTGAGGTTGCTCCTCATCAAATTGAAGGAGTATAGAAATCGGCATTGTGACGTTGCGACCGCCGCCTATCCTTCAGATCATAGTCGAAAGTACAGAAAAACCTGGTGAATGAATCGTGCTTCCGGTTTGCGAAGAACGCGACGTGCAAGTAGGAAGATTTTCATACGATCACTTGTGCGTGAATATTTGGATGGCGTTCCGAGAGTCCTCGTATACCAGCGACCTGCCTACGCACCAACCCAGACGCCGCTTTCCGAAGCGACCGTCGACGCTTCCGATCCAGACACCACGAAGCATCACGCCGATTCTGCCACATTCAGCATCATCGCTGAATTCCGACCGCCGACCTCCTCTTCGCTGGCGACTGATCGAGATTTCCGTAGCAGCTAACAGAACGAAATCCGCTACGATCCCAGCGAACGATCCTCCACGCCGTTTCTACGTGCAAATCGAGAGAGAAGTCATCGAAAGGTACGGTCATTCCCTTATTATTGCGAGTGTTTTCGCTAGTGTCGTGTCAGCAGAAATTGTCGGACCCGGTCTTAACGCGTTCCCGCGGACCGAATTACCGAAAAATAGACTCGTGTCGTAAAACCGCCGGAGCAACGGAAAATAGTTTCGCCGGACGTGACACCTCGTATTCACTTCAAAAGAATGTAAATCCGACACTTCCTTGCCAGGAAATAAGGTTTGCAGCTATCTACGTATCGAAGATATAGAGTTCTAATGCTTCTTGAACCGCCATATCGCATCTCATTTCTATGTTTCATCATAAGATATAATATTCATTGCGAAGTGTCATGTATACATCGTATTCCTCTCAAGAGAATGTAAATGCGACACTTCCATGCTAGGAAGTAGCATTTGCAGTTGTCTACGGATCGTAGCAATAGAGTTCTAATGCATCTTAAAACGAGATGTCGCATTTCATTTCTATGTTTCGTGATAAGATATTATATTCATTGTGTGATGTTATGTATACCTCGTATTCACTTCAGTAGAATGTAAGTGCGACATTTCCTTACTAGGAAATAGAGTGTGCAGATGTCTACGTATATTAGCAATAGACTTCTAATGCTTCTCAAAACGCGATGTCGCATCTCATTTCTATGTTTCATGATCAGATATACTATTCATTGCGAAGTGTCATGTATACCTCGTATTCACTTCAAAAGAATGTAAGAGCGACACTTCCTTGCTAGGAAATAACATTTGCAGATGTCTACGCATCATAGCAATATAGTTCTAGTGCTTCTTAAATCGCGATATCGCATCTCATATCTATGTTTCGAGATACGATGTAATATCCATTGTGGAATGTTACGTATACCTCGTATTGACTTCAAAAGAATGTAAATGCTACACTTTCTTGCTAGGAAATAACATTAGCAGATGTCTACGCATCGTAGCAATAGAGTTCTAATGCTTCCTAAAACGCGATATCGCATCTCACTTCTATGTTTCATGCTAAGATATAGTATTTATTGCGAAGTGTCAGGTAGACCTCGTATTCCGTTCAAAAGAATGTAAATGCGACACTTCCTTGCCAGGAAATAGCGTTTGCAGATGTCTTCGTATCGTAGCAATAGAGTTCTGATGCTTCCGAAATCGCGATATCGCATCTCACTTCTATGTTTCGTGGTAAGATATAATATTCATTGCGAATTGTCATGTATACCTCGTATTCACTTCAAAAGAATGTAAATGCGACACTTCCATGCTAGGAAATAGCGTTTGCAGATGTCAACGTATCGTAGCAATAGAGTTCTAATGCTTCCTAAAACGCGATATCGCATCTCACTTCTATGTTTCATGCTAAGATATAATATTTATTGCGAATTGTCATGTATACCTCGTATTCACTTCAAAAGAATGTAAATGCGACACTTCCATGCTAGGAAATAGCGTTTGCAGATGTCAACGTATCGTAGCAATAGAGTTCTAATGCTTCCTAAAACGCGATATCGCATCTCACTTCTATGTTTCATGCTAAGATATAATATTTATTGCGAAGTGTCATGTATATCTCGTACTCACTTCAAAAGAATGTAAATGCGACACTTCCATGCTAGGAAATAGCGTTTGCAGATGTCTACGTATCGTAACAATAGAGTTCTAATGCTTCTTAAAACGCGATATCGCATCTCACTTCTATGCTTCATGCTAAGATGTAATATTTATTGCGAAGTGTCATGTATACCTCGTATTCACTTCAAAAGAATGTAAATGCGACACTTCCTTGCCAGGAAATAGCGTTTGCAGATGTCTTCGTATCGTAGCAATAGAGTTCTAATGCTTCCGAAATCGCGATATCGCATCTCACTTCTATGTTTCATGGTAAGATATAATATTCATTGCGAATTATCATGTATACCTCGTATTCACTTCAAAAGAATGTAAATGCGACACTTCCATGCTAGGAAATAGCGTTTGCAGATGTCAACGTATCGTAGCAATAGAGTTCTAATGCTTCCTAAAACGCGATATCGCATCTCACTTCTATGTTTCATGCTAAGATATAATATTTATTGCGAAGTGTCATGTATATCTCGTACTCACTTCAAAAGAATGTAAATGCGACACTTCCATGCTAGGAAATAGCGTTTGCAGATGTCTACGTATCGTAGCAATAGGGTTCTAATGCTTCCTAAAACGCGATATCGCATCTCACTTCGATGTTTCATGATAAGATATAATATTCATTGCGAAGTGTCACGTATACCTCGTATTCACTTCAAAAGAATGTAAATGCGACACTTCCATGCTAGGAAATAGCGTTTGCAGATGTCTACGTATCGTAGCAATAGAGTTCTAATGCTTCTTAAAACGAGATGTCGCGTTTCATTTCTATGTTTCGTGATAAGATATAATATTCATTTTGGAGTGTTATGCATACCACGTATTCACATCAAAAGAAAGTAAATGCGACACTTCCATGCTAGGAAATAGCGTTTGCAGATGTCTACTAATCGTAGCAATAGAGTTCTAATGCTTCTTAAAACGAGATGTGGCGTTTCATTTCTATGTTTCGTGATAAGATATAATATTCATTTTGGAGTGTTATGTATACCTCGTATTCACTTCAAAAGAATGTAAATGCGACACTTCCATGCTAGGAAATAGCTTTTGCAGATGTCTACGTATCGTAACAATAGAGTTCTAATGCTTCTTAAAACGCGATATCGCATCTCATTTCTATGATTCGTGATAAGATATAATATTCATTTTGGAGTGTTATGCATACCACGTATTCACATCAAAAGAATGTAAATGCGACACTTCCATGCTAGGAAATAGCGTTTGCAGATGTCTACGTATCGTAGCAATAGAGTTCTATTGCTTCCGAAATCGCGATATCGCATCTGACTTCGATGTTTCATGATAAGTTATAATATTCATTGCGAAGTGTCACGTATACCTCGTATTCACTTCAAAAGAATGTAAATGCGACACTTCCATGCTAGGAAATAGCGTTTGCAGATGTCTACGTATCGTAGCAATAGAGTTGTAATGCTTCCTAAAACGCGATATCGCATCACTCTTCTATGTTACATGATAAGATATAATATTCGTTGCGAAGGGTCATGTATACCTCGTGTTCACTTCAAAAGAATGTAAATGCGACACATACATGCTAGGAAATTGCGTTTGCAGATGTCTACGTATCGTAGCAATAGAGTTCTAATGCTTCCTAAAACGCGATATCGCATCACACTTCTATGTTTCATGATAAGATATAATATTCATTGCGAAGTGTCATGTATACCTCGTATTCACTTCAAAGAAATGTAAATGCGACACTTCCTTGCTAGGAAATATTGTTTGCAGATGTCTACGTATCGTAGTAATAGAGTTCTAATGCTTCTTAAAACGCGATATCGCATCTCACTTCTATGTTTCATGTTAAGATATAATATTCATTGCGAAGTGTCATGTATACCTCGTATTCACTTCAAAAGAATGTATATGCGACACATACATGCTAGGAAATAGCGTTTGCAGATGTCTACGTATCGCAGCAATAGTGTTCTAATGCTTCTTAAAACGAGATGTCGCATTTCATTTCTATGTTTCGTGATAAGGTATAATATTCATTGTAGAGTGTTATGTATACCTCGTATTCACTTCAAAAGAATGCAAATGCGACACTTCCATGCTAGGAAATAGCGTTTGCAGATGTCTACGTATCGTAGCAATAGAGATCTAATGCTTCTTAAAACGAGATGTCGCATTTCATTTCTATGTTTCGTGATAAGATATAATATTCATTTTGGAGTGTTATGTATACATCGTATTCACTTCAAAGGAATGTAAATGTGACACTTCCATGCTAGGAAATAGCGTTTGCAGATGTCTACGTATCATAGCAATAGAGTTCTAATGCTTCTTAAAACGCAATATCGCATCTCACTCCTATGTTTCATGATAAGATATAATATTTATTGCGAAGTGTCATGTATACCTCGTATTCACTTCACAAGAATGTAAATGCGACGCTTAAATGCTAGGAAATAGCGTTTGCAGGTGTCTACGTATCGTAGCAATAGAGTTGTAATGCTTCTTAAAACGTGATGTCGCATTTCATTTGTATGTTTCGTGATAAGATATAATATTCATTTTGGAGTGTTATGTATACCACGTATTCACTTCAGAAGAATGTAAATATGACACTTCCATGCTAGGAAATTGCGTTTGCAGATGTCTACGTATCGCAGCAATAGTGTTCTAATGCTTCTTAAAACGAGATGTCGCATTTCATTTCTATGTTTCGTGCTAAGGTATCATATTCATTTTAGAATGTTATGTATATCTCGTATTCACTTCAAAAGAATGTAAATGCGACACTTCCATGCTAGGAAATAGCGTTTGCAGATGTCTACGTATATTAGCAATAGAGTTCTAGTGCTTCTCAAAACGCGATATAGCACCTCAATCCTATGTTTCATGATAAGATATAATATTCATTGCGAAGTGTCATGTATACCTCGTATTCACTTCAAAAGAATGCAAAAGCGACACTTCCTTGCTAGGAAATAGCGTTTGCAGAAGTCTACGTATCGTAGCAATAGAGTTCTAATGCTTCTCAAAACGACATGTTGCATCTCATTTCTATGTTTCGTGATAAGGTTTAATATTCATCGCGAAGTGTCATGTATGCCTTGTATTCACTTCAAAAGAATGTAAATGCGACACTTTCTTGCTAGGAAATAGCGCTTGCAGAAGTCTACGTATCGTAGCAATAGAGTTCTAATGCGTCTCAAAACGAGATGTCGCACCTCATTTCTATGCTTCATGATAGGATATAATATTCATTGCGAAGTGTCACTTATACCTCGCATACACTTCAAGTGAATGTAAATGCGACACTCCCATGATAGGAAATAGCGCTTGCAGAGGTCTACGTATCGTAGCAATAGAGTTCTAATGCTTCTCAAAACGAGATGTCGCATCCCATTTCTATGTTTCATGATAAGATATAATATTCATTGCGAAGTGTCATGTATACCTCGTATTCACTTCAAAAGATTGCAAATGCGGCACTGCCTTCCTAGGCAATAGCGTTTCCAGATATCAACGTATCGTAGCAATAGAGTTCTAATGCTTCTTAAAACGAGATGTCGCATTTCATTTCTATGTTTCGTGATAAGATATAATATTCATTTTGGAGTGTTATGTATACCTCGTATTCACTTCAAAAGAATGTAAATGTGACACTTCCATGCTAGGAAATAGCGTTTGCAGATGTCTACGTATCGTAGCAACAGAGTTCTAATGCTTCCTAAAACGCGGTATCGCATCTCACATCTATGTTTCATGATAAGATATAATATTCATTGCGGAGTATCATGTTTACCTCGTATTCACTTCAAAAGTATGTAAATGCGACACTTCCATGCTAGGAAATAGCGTTTGCAGATGTCAACGTATCGTAGCAATAGAGTTCTAATGCTTCCTAAAACGCGATATCGCATCTCACTTCTATGTTTCATGCTAAGATATAATATTTATTGCGAAGTGTCATGTATATCTCGTACTCACTTCAAAAGAATGTAAATGCGACACTTCCATGCTAGGAAATAGCGTTTGAAGATGTCTACGTATCGTAGCAATAGGGCTCTAATGCTTCCTAGAACGCGATATCGCATCTCACTTCGATGTTTCATGATAAGTTATAATATTCATTGCGAAGTGTCACGTATACCTCGTATTCACTTCAAAAGAATGTAAATGCGACACTTCCATGCTAGGAAATAGCGTTTGCAGATGTCTACGTATCGTAGCAATAGAGTTCTAATGCTCCTTAAAACGAGATGACGCATCTCATTTTTATGATTCGTGATAAGATATAATATTCATTTTGGAGTGTTATGCATTCCACGTATTCACATCAAAAGAATGTAAATGCGACACTTCCATCCTAGGAAATAGCGTTTGCAGATGTCTACGTATCGTAGCAATAGAGATCCAATGCTTCTTAAAAGAGTGATGTCGCATTTCATTTCTATGTTTCGTGATAAGATATAATATTCATTTTGGAGTGTTATGTATACCTCGTATTCACTTCAAAAGAATGTAAATGTGACACTTCCGTGCTAGGAAATAGCGTTTGAAAGATGTCTACGTATAGCAGCAATAGTGTTCTAATGCTTATTAAAACGAGATGTCGCATTTCATTTCTATGTTTCGTGATAAAGTATAATATTCATTGTAGAGTGTTATGTATACCTCGTATTCACTTCAAAAGAATGTAAATGCGACACTTCCATGCTAGGAAATAGCGTTTGCAGATGTCTACGGATCGTAGCAATAGAGTTCTAATGCCTCCTAAAACGCGATGTCGCATCTCACTTCTATGTTTCATGATAAGATATAATATTCTTTGCGAAGTGTCATGTATACCTCGTATTCACTTCAAAAGAATGTAAGTGCGACACCTACATGCTAGGAAATAGCGTTTGCAGATGTCTACGTACCGTAGCAATAGAGTTCTAATGCTTCCTAAAACGCGGTATCGCATCTCATATCTATGTTTCATGATAAGATATAATATTCATTGCGGAGTATCATGCATACCTCGTATTCACTTCAAAAGAATGTAAATGCGACATTTCCATGCTAGGAAATAGCGTTTGCAGATATCTACGTATCGTAGCAATAGAGTTCTAATGCTTCCTAAAACACGATATCGCATCTCACTTCTATGTTACATGATAAGATATAATATTCGTTGCGAAGGGTCATGTATACCTCGTGTTCACTTCAAAAGAATGTAAATGCGACACATACATGCTAGGAAATAGCGTTTGCAGATGTCTACGTATCGTAGCAATAGAGTTGTAATGCTTCCTAAAACGCGATATCGCATCACTCTTCTATGTTACATGATAAGATATAATATTCGTTGCGAAGGGTCATGTATACCTCGTGTTCACTCCAAAAGAATGTAAATGCGACACATACATGCTAGGAAATTGCGTTTGCAGATGTCTACGTATCGTAGCAATAGAGTTCTAATGCTTCCTAAAACGCGATATCGCATCACACTTCTATGTTTCATGATAAGATATAATATTCATTGCGAAGTGTCATGTATACCTCGTATTCACTTCAAAGAAATGTAAATGCGACACTTCCTTGCTAGGAAATATTGTTTGCAGATGTCTACGTATCGTAGTAATAGAGTTCTAATGCTTCTTAAAACGCGATATCGCATCTCACTTCTATGTTTCATGTTAAGATATAATATTCATTGCGAAGTGTCATGTATACCTCGTATTCACTTCAAAAGTATGTATATGCGACACATACATGCTAGGAAATAGCGTTTGCAGATGTCTACGTATCGCAGCAATAGTGTTCTAATGCTTCTTAAAACGAGATGTCGCATCTCATTTCTATGTTTCGTGATAAGGTTTAATATTCATCGCGAAGTATCATGTATGCCTTGTATTCACTTCAAAAGAATGTAAATGCGACACTTTCTTGCTAGGAAATAGCGCTTGCAGAAGTCTACGTATCGTAGCAATAGAGTTCTAATGCGTCTCAAAACGAGATGTCGCACCTCATTTCTATGCTTCATGATAGGATATAATATTCATTGCGAAGTGTCACTTATACCTCGCATACACTTCAAGTGAATGTAAATGCGACACTCCCATGATAGGAAATAGCGCTTGCAGAGGTCTACGTATCGTAGCAATAGAGTTCTAATGCTTCTCAAAACGAGATGTCGCATCCCATTTCTATGTTTCATGATAAGATATAATATTCATCGCGAAGTGTCATGTATACTTCGTATTCACTTCAAAAGAATGTAAATACGACACTTCCATCCTAGGAAATAGCGTTTGCAGATGTCTACGTATCGTAGCAATAGAGTTCTAATGCTTGTTAAACGCGATATCGCATCTCATTCCTATGTTTCACTATAAGATATAATACTCATTGCGAAGTGTCATGTATACCTCGTATTCACTTCAAAAGAATGTAAATGCGACACTTCCTTGCTAGGAAATATTGTTTGCAGATGTCTACATATCACAGCAATAAAGTGCTAATGCTTCTTAAAACGAGATGTCGTACTTCATTTCTATGTTTCGTAATAAGATATAATATTCATTGTGTAATGTTATGTATACCTCGTATTCACTTCAATGGAATGTAAGTGCGACACTTCCATGCTAGGAAATAGCGTTTGCAGATGTCTACGGATCGTAGCAATAGAATTCTAATGCTTCTTAAAACGCGATATCGCATCTCACTTCTATGTTCATGATAAGATATAATATTCATTGCGAACTGTCATGTATACTTCGCATTCACTTCAAAAGAATGTAAATGCGACACTACATGCAAGGAAATAGCGTTTGCAGATGTCTACGTATCGTAGCAATAGAGTTCTAATGCTTCTTAAAACGCGATATCGCATCTCACTTCTATGTTTCATGATAAGATATAATATTCATTGCGAAGTGTCATGTATTCCTCGATTTCACTTCATAAGAATGTAAATGCGACACTTCCTTGGTAGGAAATATTGTTTGCAGACGTCTACGTATCACAGCAATAGAGTACTAATGATTCTTAAATAGCGATATCGCATCCCATTTCTATGTTCATGATAAGATATAGTATTCATTGCGAAGTGTCATGTATATCTCGTATTCACTTCAGAAGAATGTAAAAGCGGCACATCCTTGCTAGGAAATATTGATTGCAGATGTCTACGTACCGTAGCAATAGAGTTCTAATGCTCCTTAAAACGAGATGTCGCATTTCATTTCTATGTTTAGTGATAAGATATAATATTCATTTTGGACTGTTATGTATACCTCGTATTCACTTCAAAAGAATGTAAATGCGACACTTCCATGCTAGGAAATAGCGTTTGCAGGTGTCTACGTATCGTAGCAATAGAGTTCTAATGCTTCTTAAAACGAGATGTCGCATTTCATTTCTATGTTTAGTGATAAGATATAATATTCATTTTGGAGTGTTATGTATACCTCGTATTCACTTCAAAAGAATGTAAATGCCACACTTCCTTGCTAGGAGATATTGTTTGCAGATGTCTACGTATCGTAGCAATAGAGTTCTAATGCTTCTTAAAACGTGATGCCGCATTTCATTTTTATGTTTCGTGATAAGATATAATATTCATTTTGGAGTGTTATGTTACCTCGTATTCACTTCAAAAGAATGTAAATGTGACACTTCCATGCTAGGAAATAGCGTTTGCAATGACTACGTATCGTAGCAATAGAGTTTTAGTGCTTCTTAAAACGCGATATCGCATCTGACTTCTATGTTTCATGATAAGATATAATATTCATTGCGAATTGTCATGTATACCTCGATTTCACATCACAAGAATGTAAGTGCAACACTTCCATGCTAGGAAATAGCGTTTGCAGATGTCTACGTATCGTAGCAATAGAGTTCTAATGCTTCTTAAAACGAGATGTCGAATCTCATTTCTATGTTTCATGATAAGATATAGTATTCATTGCGAAGTGTCATGTATATCTCGTATTCACTTCAGAAGAATGTAAAAGCGGCACATCCTTGCTAGGAAATATTGTTTGCAGTTGTCTACCTATCGTAGCAATAGAGTACTAATGCTTCTTAAAACGAGATGTTGCATTTCATTTCTATGTTTCGTGATAAGATATAATATTCATTTTGGAGTGTTATGTATACCTCGTATTCACTTCAAAAGAATGTAAATGCGATACTTCCATGCTAGGAAATAGCGTTTTGCAAATGACTACGTATCGTAGCAATAGAGTTTTAGTGCTTCTTAAAACGCGATATCGCATCTGACTTCTATGTTTCATGATAAGATATAATATTCATTGCGAATTGTCATGTATACCTCGATTTCACATTACAAGAATGTAAGTGCAACACTTCCATGCTAGGAAATAGCGTTTGCAGATGTCTACGTATCGTAGCAATAGAGTTCTAATGCTTCTTAAAACGAGATGTCGAATCTCATTTCTATGTTTCATGATAAGATATAATATTCATCGCGAGTGTCATGTATACTTCGTATTCACTTCAAAAGAATGTAAATACGACACTTCCATCCTAGGAAATAGCGTTTGCAGATGTCTACGTATCGTAGCAATAGAGTTCTAATGCTTGTTAAAACGCGATATCGCATCTCATTCCTATGTTTCACTATAAGATATAATACTCATTGCGAAGTGTCATGTATACCTCGTATTCACTTCAAAAGAATGTAAATGCGACACTTCCTTGCTAGGAAATATTGTTTGCAGATGTCTACATATCACAGCAATAAAGTGCTAATGCTTCTTAAAACGAGATGTCGTATTTCATTTCTATGTTTCGTAATAAGATATAATATTCATTGTGTAATGTTATGTATACCTCGTATTCACTTCAATGGAATGTAAGTGCGACACTTCCATGCTAGGAAATAGCGTTTGCAGATGTCTACGGATCGTAGCAATAGAATTCTAATGCTTCTTAAAACGCGATATCGCATCTCACTTCTATGTTTCATGATAAGATATAATATTCATTGCGAACTGTCATGTATACTTCGCATTCACTCCAAAAGAATGTAAATGCGACACTTACATGCAAGGAAATAGCGTTTTGCAGATGTCTACGTATCGTAGCAATAGAGTTCTAATGCTTCTTAAAACGCGATATCGCATCTCACTTCTATGTTTCATGATAAGATATAATATTCATTGCGAAGTGTCATGTATTCCTCGATTTCACTTCATAAGAATGTAAATGCGACACTTCCTTGCTAGGAAATATTGTTTGCAGATGTCTACGTATCACAGCAATAGAGTACTAATGATTCTTAAATAGCGATATCGCATCCCATTTCTATGTTTCATGATAAGATATAGTATTCATTGCGAAGTGTCATGTATATCTCGTATTCACTTCAGAAGAATGTAAAAGCGGCACATCCTTGCTAGGAAATATTGTTTGCAGATGTCTACGTATCGTAGCAATAGAGTTCTAATGCTTCTTAAAACGAGATGTCGCATTTCATTTCTATGTTTAGTGATAAGATATAATATTCATTTTGGAGTGTTATGTATACCTCGTATTCACTTCAAAAGAATGTAAATGCGACACTCCATGCTAGGAAATAGCGTTTGCAGGTGTCTACGTATCGTAGCAATAGAGTTCTAATGCTTCTTAAAACGAGATGTCGCATTTCATTTCTATGTTTCGTGATGAGATATAATATTCATTTTGGAGTGTTATGTATACCCCGTATTCACTTCAAAAGAATGTAAATGCGACACTTCCTTGCTAGGAAATATTGTTTGCAGATGTCTACGAATCGTAGCAATAGAGTTCTAATGCTTCTTAGAATGCGATATCGCATCTCACTTCTATGTTTCATGCTGAGATATAATATTTATTGCGAAATGTCATGTATATCTCGTACTCACTTCAAAAGAATGTAAATGCGACACTTCCATGCTAGAAATAGCGTTTGCAAATGACTACGTATCGTAGCAATAGAGTTTTAGTGCTTCTTAAAACGCGATATCGCATCTGACTTCTATGTTTCATGATAAGATATAATATTCATTGCGAATTGTCATGTATACCTCGATTTCACATCACAAGAATGTAAGTGCAACACTTCCATGCTAGGAAATAGCGTTTGCAGATGTCTACGTATCGTAGCAATAGAGTTCTAATGCTTCTTAAAACGAGATGTCGCATTCCATTTCTATGCTTCGTGATACGATATAATATTCAGTTTGGAGTGTTATGTATACCTCGTATTCACTTCAAAAGAATGTAAATGCGACACTTCCTTGCTAGGAAATATTGTTTGCAGATGTCTACATATCACAGAAATAAAGTGCTAATGCTTCTTAAAACGAGATGTCGTATTTCATTTCTATGTTTCTTAATAAGATATAATATTCATTGTGTAATGTTATGTATACCTCGTATTCACTTCAATGGAATGTAAGTGCGACACTTCCATGCTAGGAAATAGCGTTTGCAGATGTCTACGTATCGTAGCAATAGAGTTCTAATGCTCCTTAAAACGAGATGTCGCATTCCATTTCTATGTTTCGTGATAAGATATAATATTCAGTTTGGAGTGTAATGTATACCTCGTATTCACTTCAAAAGAATGTAAATGCGACACTTCCTAGCTAGGAAATATTGTTTGCAGATGTCTACGTATCGTAGCAATAGAATTCTAATGCTTCTTAAATAGCGATATCGCATCCCATTTCTATGTTTCATGATAAGATATAGTATTCATTGCGAAGTGTCATGTATATCTCGTATTCACTTCAGAAGAATGTAAAAGCGGCACATCCTTGCTAGGAAATATTGTTTGCAGATGTCTACGTATCGTAGCAATAGAGTTCTAATGCTTCTTAAAACGAGATGTCGTATTTCATTTCTATGTTTCGTAATAAGATATAATACTCATTGTGTAATGTTATGTATACCTCGTATTCACTTCAATGGAATGTAAGTGCGACATTTCCTTGCTAGGAAATAGAGTTAGCAGATGTCTACGTATATTAGCAATAGAGTTCTAATGCTTAATAAAACGCGATATCGCATCTCACTTCTATGTTTCATGATAAGATATAATATTCATTGCGAAGTGTCATGTATACCTCGTATTCACTTCAAAAGAATGTAAATGGGACACTTCCATGCTAGGAAATAGCGTTTGCAGATGTCTACGTATCGTAGCAATAGAGTTCTAATGCTTCTTAAAACGAGATGTCGCATTCATTTCTATGTTTCGTGATAAGATATAATATTCAGTTTGGAGTGTTATGTATACCTCGTATTCACTTCAAAAGAATGTAAATGCGACACTTCCTTGCTAGGAAATATTGTCTGCAGATGTCTACGTATCGTAGCAATAGAGTTCTAATGCTTCTTAAAACGAGATGTCGCATTTCATTTCTATGTTTAGTGATAAGATATAATATTCATTTTGGAGTGTTATGTATACCTCGTATTCACTTCAAAAGAATGTAAATGCGACACTTCCATGCTAGGAAATAGCGTTTGCAGATGTCTACGTATCGTAGCAATAGAGTTCTAATGCTTCTTAGAACGAGATGTCGCATTTCATTTCTATGTTTCGTGATGAGATATAATATTCATTTTGGAGTGTTATGTATACCCCGTATTCACTTCAAAAGAATGTAAATGCGACACTTCCTTGCTAGGAAATATTGTTTGCAGATGTCTACGAATCGTAGCAATAGAGTTCTAATGCTTCTTAAAACGTGATGTCGCATTTCATTTCTATGTTTCGTGATAAGATATAATATTCATTTTGGAGTGTTATGTATACCTCGTATTCACTTCAAAAGAATGTAAATGCTATACTTCCATGCTAGGAAATAGCGTTTGCAGATGTCTACGGATCCTAGCAATAGAGTTCTAATGCTTCCTAAAACGCGATATCGCATCTCACTTCTATGTTTCATGATAAGATATAATATTCATTGCGAAGTGTCATGTATACCTCGTATTCACTTCAAAGAAATGTAAATGCGACACTTCCATGCTAGGAAATAGCGTTTGCAGATGTCTACGGATCCTAGCAATAGAGTTCTAATGCTTCCTAAAACGCGATATCGCATCTCACTTCTATGTTTCATGATAAGATATAATATTCATTGCGAAGTGTCATGTATACCTCGTATTCACTTCAAAAGAATGTAAATGGGACACTTCCATGCTAGGAAATAGCGTTTGCAGATGTCTACGTATCGTAGCAATAGAGTTCTAATGCTTCTTAAAACGAGATGTCGCATTCATTTCTATGTTTCGTGATAAGATATAATATTCAGTTTGGAGTGTTATGTATACCTCGTATTCACTTCAAAAGAATGTAAATGCGACACTTCCTTGCTAGGAAATATTGTCTGCAGATGTCTACGTATCGTAGCAATAGAGTTCTAATGCTTCTTAAAACGAGATGTCGCATTTCATTTCTATGTTTAGTGATAAGATATAATATTCATTTTGGAGTGTTATGTATACCTCGTATTCACTTCAAAAGAATGTAAATGCGACACTTCCATGCTAGGAAATAGCGTTTGCAGATGTCTACGTATCGTAGCAATAGAGTTCTAATGCTTCTTAGAACGAGATGTCGCATTTCATTTCTATGTTTCGTGATGAGATATAATATTCATTTTGGAGTGTTATGTATACCCCGTATTCACTTCAAAAGAATGTAAATGCGACACTTCCTTGCTAGGAAATATTGTTTGCAGATGTCTACGAATCGTAGCAATAGAGTTCTAATGCTTCTTAAAACGTGATGTCGCATTTCATTTCTATGTTTCGTGATAAGATATAATATTCATTTTGGAGTGTTATGTATACCTCGTATTCACTTCAAAAGAATGTAAATGCTATACTTCCATGCTAGGAAATAGCGTTTGCAGATGTCTACGGATCCTAGCAATAGAGTTCTAATGCTTCCTAAAACGCGATATCGCATCTCACTTCTATGTTTCATGATAAGATATAATATTCATTGCGAAGTGTCATGTATACCTCGTATTCACTTCAAAGAAATGTAAATGCGACACTTCCATGCTAGGAAATAGCGTTTGCAGATGTCTACGGATCGTAGCAATAGAGTTCTAATGCTTCCTAAAACGCGATATCGCAGCTCACTCCTAAGTTTCATGAAAAGATATCATATTCATTGCGAAGGGTCATGTATACCTCGTGTTCACTTCAAAATAATGTAAATGCGACACATACATGCTAGGAAATAGCGTTTGCAGATGTCTACGTATCGTAGCAATGGATTTCTAATGCTTCCTAAAACGCGATATCGCATCACACTTCTATGTTTCATGATAAGATATAATATTCATTGCGAAGTTTCATGTATACCTCGTATTCAATTCAAAGAAATGTAAATGCGACACTTCCATGCTAGGAAATAGCGTTTGCAGATGTCTACGTATCGTAGCAATAGAGTTCTAATGCTTCTTAAAACGAGATGTCGCATTCCACTTCTATGTTTCGTGATATGATATAATATTCATTTTGGAGTGTTATGTATACCTCGTACACACTTCAAAAGAATGTAAATGTGACACTTCCATGCTAGGAAATAGCGTTTGCAGATGTCTACGTATCGTAGCAATAGAGTTCTAATGCTTCTTAAAACATGATGTCGCATTTCATTTCTATGTTTCGTGATAAGATATAATATTCATTTTGGAGTGTTATGTATACCTCGTATTCACTTCAAAAGAATGTAAATGCGACACTTCCATGCTAGGAAATAGCGTTTGCAGATGTCTACGTATCGTAGCAATAGAGTTCTAATGCTTCTTAGAACGAGATGTCGCATTTCATTTCTATGTTTCGTGATGAGATATAATATTCATTTTGGAGTGTTATGTATACCCCGTATTCACTTCAAAAGAATGTAAATGCGACACTTCCTTGTTAGGAAATATTGTTTGCAGATGTCTACGAATCGTAGCAATAGAGTTCTAATGCTTCTTAAAACGTGATGTCGCATTTCATTTCTATGTTTCGTGATAAGATATAATATTCATTTTGGAGTGTTATGTATACCTCGTATTCACTTCAAAAGAATGTAAATGCTATACTTCCATGCTAGGAAATAGCGTTTGCAGATGTCTACGGATCCTAGCAATAGAGTTCTAATGCTTCCTAAAACGCGATATCGCATCTCACTTCTATGTTTCATGATAAGATATAATATTCATTGCGAAGTGTCATGTATACCTCGTATTCACTTCAAAGAAATGTAAATGCGACACTTCCATGCTAGGAAATAGCGTTTGCAGATGTCTACGGATCGTAGCAATAGAGTTCTAATGCTTCCTAAAACGCGATATCGCAGCTCACTCCTAAGTTTCATGAAAAGATATCATATTCATTGCGAAGGGTCATGTATACCTCGTGTTCACTTCAAAATAATGTAAATGCGACACATACATGCTAGGAAATAGCGTTTGCAGATGTCTACGTATCGTAGCAATGGATTTCTAATGCTTCCTAAAACGCGATATCGCATCACACTTCTATGTTTCATGATAAGATATAATATTCATTGCGAAGTTTCATGTATACCTCGTATTCAATTCAAAGAAATGTAAATGCGACACTTCCATGCTAGGAAATAGCGTTTGCAGATGTCTACGTATCGTAGCAATAGAGTTCTAATGCTTCTTAAAACGAGATGTCGCATTCCACTTCTATGTTTCGTGATATGATATAATATTCATTTTGGAGTGTTATGTATACCTCGTACACACTTCAAAAGAATGTAAATGTGACACTTCCATGCTAGGAAATAGCGTTTGCAGATGTCTACGTATCGTAGCAATAGAGTTCTAATGCTTCTTAAAACGAGATGTCGCATTTCATTTCTATGTTTTGTGATGAGATATAATATTCATTTTGGAGTGTTATGTATACCCCGTATTCACTTGAAAAGAATGTAAATGCGACACTTCCTTGCTAGGAAATATTGTTTGCAGATGTCTACGAATCGTAGCAATAGATTTCTAATGGCTCTTAAAACGCGATATCGCATCTCACTTCTATGTTTCATGATGAGATATAATATTCATTGCGAAGTGTCATGTATACCTCGTATTCACTTCAAAAGAATGTAAATGCGACACTTACATGCTAGGAAATAGCGTTTGCAGGTGTCAACGTATCGTAGCGATAGAGTTCTAATGCTTCTTAAAACGAGATGTCGCATTCCATTTCTATGTTTCGTGATATGATATGATATTCATTTTGGAGTGTTATGTATACCTCGTACACACTTCAAAAGAATGTAAATGTGACATGCTAGGAAATGGCGTTTGCAGATGTCTACGTATCGTAGCAATAGAGTTCTAATGCTTCTTAAAACGAGATGTCGCATTTCATTTCTATGTTTAGTGATAAGATATAATATTCATTTTGGAGTGTTATGTATACTTCGTATTCACTTCAAAAGAATGTAAATGCGACACTTCCTTGCTTGGAAATATTGTTTGCAGATGTCTACGAATCGTAGCAATAGAGTTCTAATGCTTCTTAAAACGTGATGTCGCATTTCATTTCTATGTTTCGTGATAAGATATGAAATTCATTTTAGGAGTCTTATGTATACCTCGTATTCACTTCAGAAGAATGTAAAAGCGGCACATCCTTGCTAGGAAATATTGTTTGCAGATGTCTACGTATCGTAGCAATAGAGTTCTAATGCTTCTTAAAACGAGATGTCGTATTTCATTTCTATGTTTCGTAATAAGATATAATACTCATTGTGTAATGTTATGTATACCTCGTATTCACTTCAATGGAATGTAAGTGCGACATTTCCTTGCTAGGAAATAGAGTTAGCAGATGTCTACGTATATTAGCAATAGAGTTCTAATGCTTAATAAAACGCGATATCGCATCTCACTTCTATGTTTCATGATAAGATATAATATTCATTGCGAAGTGTCATGTATACCTCGTATTCACTTCAAAAGAATGTAAATGGGACACTTCCATGCTAGGAAATAGCGTTTGCAGATGTCTACGTATCGTAGCAATAGAGTTCTAATGCTTCTTAAAACGAGATGTCGCATTCATTTCTATGTTTCGTGATAAGATATAATATTCAGTTTGGAGTGTTATGTATACCTCGTATTCACTTCAAAAGAATGTAAATGCGACACTTCCTTGCTAGGAAATATTGTCTGCAGATGTCTACGTATCGTAGCAATAGAGTTCTAATGCTTCTTAAAACGAGATGTCGCATTTCATTTCTATGTTTAGTGATAAGATATAATATTCATTTTGGAGTGTTATGTATACCTCGTATTCACTTCAAAAGAATGTAAATGCGACACTTCCATGCTAGGAAATAGCGTTTGCAGATGTCTACGTATCGTAGCAATAGAGTTCTAATGCTTCTTAGAACGAGATGTCGCATTTCATTTCTATGTTTCGTGATGAGATATAATATTCATTTTGGAGTGTTATGTATACCCCGTATTCACTTCAAAAGAATGTAAATGCGACACTTCCTTGCTAGGAAATATTGTTTGCAGATGTCTACGAATCGTAGCAATAGAGTTCTAATGCTTCTTAAAACGTGATGTCGCATTTCATTTCTATGTTTCGTGATAAGATATAATATTCATTTTGGAGTGTTATGTATACCTCGTATTCACTTCAAAAGAATGTAAATGCTATACTTCCATGCTAGGAAATAGCGTTTGCAGATGTCTACGGATCCTAGCAATAGAGTTCTAATGCTTCCTAAAACGCGATATCGCATCTCACTTCTATGTTTCATGATAAGATATAATATTCATTGCGAAGTGTCATGTATACCTCGTATTCACTTCAAAGAAATGTAAATGCGACACTTCCATGCTAGGAAATAGCGTTTGCAGATGTCTACGGATCCTAGCAATAGAGTTCTAATGCTTCCTAAAACGCGATATCGCATCTCACTTCTATGTTTCATGATAAGATATAATATTCATTGCGAAGTGTCATGTATACCTCGTATTCACTTCAAAAGAATGTAAATGGGACACTTCCATGCTAGGAAATAGCGTTTGCAGATGTCTACGTATCGTAGCAATAGAGTTCTAATGCTTCTTAAAACGAGATGTCGCATTCATTTCTATGTTTCGTGATAAGATATAATATTCAGTTTGGAGTGTTATGTATACCTCGTATTCACTTCAAAAGAATGTAAATGCGACACTTCCTTGCTAGGAAATATTGTCTGCAGATGTCTACGTATCGTAGCAATAGAGTTCTAATGCTTCTTAAAACGAGATGTCGCATTTCATTTCTATGTTTAGTGATAAGATATAATATTCATTTTGGAGTGTTATGTATACCTCGTATTCACTTCAAAAGAATGTAAATGCGACACTTCCATGCTAGGAAATAGCGTTTGCAGATGTCTACGTATCGTAGCAATAGAGTTCTAATGCTTCTTAGAACGAGATGTCGCATTTCATTTCTATGTTTCGTGATGAGATATAATATTCATTTTGGAGTGTTATGTATACCCCGTATTCACTTCAAAAGAATGTAAATGCGACACTTCCTTGCTAGGAAATATTGTTTGCAGATGTCTACGAATCGTAGCAATAGAGTTCTAATGCTTCTTAAAACGTGATGTCGCATTTCATTTCTATGTTTCGTGATAAGATATAATATTCATTTTGGAGTGTTATGTATACCTCGTATTCACTTCAAAAGAATGTAAATGCTATACTTCCATGCTAGGAAATAGCGTTTGCAGATGTCTACGGATCCTAGCAATAGAGTTCTAATGCTTCCTAAAACGCGATATCGCATCTCACTTCTATGTTTCATGATAAGATATAATATTCATTGCGAAGTGTCATGTATACCTCGTATTCACTTCAAAGAAATGTAAATGCGACACTTCCATGCTAGGAAATAGCGTTTGCAGATGTCTACGGATCGTAGCAATAGAGTTCTAATGCTTCCTAAAACGCGATATCGCAGCTCACTCCTAAGTTTCATGAAAAGATATCATATTCATTGCGAAGGGTCATGTATACCTCGTGTTCACTTCAAAATAATGTAAATGCGACACATACATGCTAGGAAATAGCGTTTGCAGATGTCTACGTATCGTAGCAATGGATTTCTAATGCTTCCTAAAACGCGATATCGCATCACACTTCTATGTTTCATGATAAGATATAATATTCATTGCGAAGTTTCATGTATACCTCGTATTCAATTCAAAGAAATGTAAATGCGACACTTCCATGCTAGGAAATAGCGTTTGCAGATGTCTACGTATCGTAGCAATAGAGTTCTAATGCTTCTTAAAACGAGATGTCGCATTCCACTTCTATGTTTCGTGATATGATATAATATTCATTTTGGAGTGTTATGTATACCTCGTACACACTTCAAAAGAATGTAAATGTGACACTTCCATGCTAGGAAATAGCGTTTGCAGATGTCTACGTATCGTAGCAATAGAGTTCTAATGCTTCTTAAAACATGATGTCGCATTTCATTTCTATGTTTCGTGATAAGATATAATATTCATTTTGGAGTGTTATGTATACCTCGTATTCACTTCAAAAGAATGTAAATGCGACACTTCCATGCTAGGAAATAGCGTTTGCAGATGTCTACGTATCGTAGCAATAGAGTTCTAATGCTTCTTAGAACGAGATGTCGCATTTCATTTCTATGTTTCGTGATGAGATATAATATTCATTTTGGAGTGTTATGTATACCCCGTATTCACTTCAAAAGAATGTAAATGCGACACTTCCTTGCTAGGAAATATTGTTTGCAGATGTCTACGAATCGTAGCAATAGAGTTCTAATGCTTCTTAAAACGTGATGTCGCATTTCATTTCTATGTTTCGTGATAAGATATAATATTCATTTTGGAGTGTTATGTATACCTCGTATTCACTTCAAAAGAATGTAAATGCTATACTTCCATGCTAGGAAATAGCGTTTGCAGATGTCTACGGATCCTAGCAATAGAGTTCTAATGCTTCCTAAAACGCGATATCGCATCTCACTTCTATGTTTCATGATAAGATATAATATTCATTGCGAAGTGTCATGTATACCTCGTATTCACTTCAAAGAAATGTAAATGCGACACTTCCATGCTAGGAAATAGCGTTTGCAGATGTCTACGGATCGTAGCAATAGAGTTCTAATGCTTCCTAAAACGCGATATCGCAGCTCACTCCTAAGTTTCATGAAAAGATATCATATTCATTGCGAAGGGTCATGTATACCTCGTGTTCACTTCAAAATAATGTAAATGCGACACATACATGCTAGGAAATAGCGTTTGCAGATGTCTACGTATCGTAGCAATGGATTTCTAATGCTTCCTAAAACGCGATATCGCATCACACTTCTATGTTTCATGATAAGATATAATATTCATTGCGAAGTTTCATGTATACCTCGTATTCAATTCAAAGAAATGTAAATGCGACACTTCCATGCTAGGAAATAGCGTTTGCAGATGTCTACGTATCGTAGCAATAGAGTTCTAATGCTTCTTAAAACGAGATGTCGCATTCCACTTCTATGTTTCGTGATATGATATAATATTCATTTTGGAGTGTTATGTATACCTCGTACACACTTCAAAAGAATGTAAATGTGACACTTCCATGCTAGGAAATAGCGTTTGCAGATGTCTACGAATCGTAGCAATAGAGTTCTAATGCTTCTTAAAACGAGATGTCGCATTTCATTTCTATGTTTTGTGATGAGATATAATATTCATTTTGGAGTGTTATGTATACCCCGTATTCACTTGAAAAGAATGTAAATGCGACACTTCCTTGCTAGGAAATATTGTTTGCAGATGTCTACGAATCGTAGCAATAGATTTCTAATGGCTCTTAAAACGCGATATCGCATCTCACTTCTATGTTTCATGATGAGATATAATATTCATTGCGAAGTGTCATGTATACCTCGTATTCACTTCAAAAGAATGTAAATGCGACACTTACATGCTAGGAAATAGCGTTTGCAGGTGTCAACGTATCGTAGCGATAGAGTTCTAATGCTTCTTAAAACGAGATGTCGCATTCCATTTCTATGTTTCGTGATATGATATGATATTCATTTTGGAGTGTTATGTATACCTCGTACACACTTCAAAAGAATGTAAATGTGACATGCTAGGAAATGGCGTTTGCAGATGTCTACGTATCGTAGCAATAGAGTTCTAATGCTTCTTAAAACGAGATGTCGCATTTCATTTCTATGTTTAGTGATAAGATATAATATTCATTTTGGAGTGTTATGTATACTTCGTATTCACTTCAAAAGAATGTAAATGCGACACTTCCTTGCTTGGAAATATTGTTTGCAGATGTCTACGAATCGTAGCAATAGAGTTCTAATGCTTCTTAAAACGTGATGTCGCATTTCATTTCTATGTTTCGTGATAAGATATGAAATTCATTTTAGGAGTCTTATGTATACCTCGCATTCACTTCAAAAGAATGTAAATGTGACACTTCCATGCTAGGAAATAGCGTTTGCAGATGTCTACGTATCGTAGCAATGGATTTCTAATGCTTCCTAAAACGCGATATCGCATCACACTTCTATGTTTCATGATAAGATATAATATTCATTGCGAAATGTCATGTATACCTCGTATTCAATTCAAAGAAATGTAAATGCGACACTTCCATGCTAGGAAATAGCGTTTGCAGATGTCTACGTATCGTAGCAATATAGTTCTAATGCTTCTTAAAACGCGATATCGCATCTCACTTCTATGTTTCATGATAAGATATAATATTCATTGCGAAGTGTCATGTATACCTCGTATTCACTTCAAAAGAATGTAAATGCGACACTTACATGCTAGGAAATAGCGTTTGCAGGTGTGTACGTATCGTAGCAATAGAGTTATAATGCTTCCTAAACGCGATATCGCATCTCACTTCTATGTTTCATGATAAGATATAATATTCATTGCGAAGGGTCATGTATGCCTTGTATTCACTTCAAAAGAATGTAAATGCGACACATACATGCTAGGAAATAGCGTTTGCATATGTCTACGTATCGTAGCAATAGAGTTCTAACGCTTCTTAAAACGAGATGTCGCATTCCATTTCTATGTTTCGTGATATGATATAATATTCATTTTGGAGTGTTACGTATACCTCCTACACACTTCAACAGAATGTAAATGTGACACTTCCATGCTAGGAAATAGCGGTTGCAGATGTCCACGTACCGTAGCAGTAGAGTTCTAATGCTTCTTAAAACGAGATGTCGCATTTCATTTCTATGTTTAGTGACAGGATATAATATTCATTTTGGAGTGTTATGTATACCTCGTATTCACTTCAAAAGAATGTAAATGCGACACTTCCTTGCTAGGAAATATTGTTTGCAGATGTCTACGAATCGTAGCAATAGATTTCTAATGCCTCTTAAAACGCGATATCGCATCTCACTTCTATGTTTCATGATGAGATATAATATTCATTGCGAAGTGTCATGTATACCTCGTATTCACTTCAAAAGAATGTAAATGCGACACTTACATGCTAGGAAATAGCGTTTGCAGGTGTCAACGTATCGTAGCGATAGAGTTCTAATGCTTCCTAAACGCGATATCGCATTTCATTTCTATGTTTCGTGATGAGATATAATATTCATTTTGGAGTGTTATGTATACCCCGTATTCACTTCAAAAGAATGTAAATGTGACACTTCCATGCTAGGAAATAGCGTTTGCAGATGTCTACGTATCGTAGCAATAGAGTTCTAATGCTTCTTAAAACGAGATGTCGCATTTCATTTCTATGTTTCGTGATAAGGTATAATATTCATTGTAGAGTGTTATGTATACCTCGTATTCACTTCAAAAGAATGTAAATGCGACACTTCCATGCTAGGAAATAGCGTTCGCAGATGTCTACGGATCGTAGCAATAGAGTTCTAATGCTTCCTAAAACGCGATATCGCATCTCACTCCTAAGTTTCATGATAAGATATAATATTCATTGCGAAGGGTCATGTATACCTCGTGTTCACTTCAAAAGAATGTAAATGCGACACTTCCATGCTAGGAAATAGCGTTTGCAGATGTCTACGGATCGTAGCAATAGAGTTCTAATGCTTCCTAAAACGCGATATCGCAGCACACTCCTAAGTTTCATGATAAGATATAATATTCATTGCGAAGGGTCATGTATGCCTCGTGTTCACTTCAAAAGAATGTAAGTGCGACACATACATGCTAGGAAATAGCGTTTGCAGATGTCTACGTATCGTAGCAATGGATTTCTAATGCTTCCTAAAACGCGATATCGCATCACACTTCTATGTTTCATGATAAGATATAATATTCATTGCGAAATGTCATGTATACCTCGTATTCAATTCAAAGAAATGTAAATGCGACATTTCCATGCTAGGAAATAGCGTTTGCAGATGTCTACGTATCGTAGCAATATAGTTCTAATGCTTCTTAAAACGCGATATCGCATCTCACTTCTATGTTTCATGATAAGATATAATATTCATTGCGAAGTGTCATGTATACCTCGTATTCACTTCAAAAGAATGTAAATGCGACACTTACATGCTAGGAAATAGCGTTTGCAGGTGTGTACGTATCGTAGCAATAGAGTTATAATGCTTCCTAAACGCGATATCGCATCTCACTTCTATGTTTCATGATAGGATATAATATTCATTGCGAAGGGTCATGTATGCCTCGTATTCACTTCAAAAGAATGTAAATGCGACACATACATGCTAGGAAATAGCGTTTGCATATGTCTACGTATCGTAGCAATAGAGTTCTAACGCTTCTTAAAACGAGATGTCGCATTCCATTTCTATGTTTCGTGATATGATATAATATTCATTTTGGAGTGTTACGTATACCTCCTACACACTTCAACAGAATGTAAATGTGACACTTCCATGCTAGGAAATAGCGGTTGCAGATGTCTACGTACCGTAGCAGTAGAGTTCTAATGCTTCTTAAAACGAGATGTCGCATTTCATTTCTATGTTTAGTGACAGGATATAATATTCATTTTGGAGTGTTATGTATACCTCGTATTCACTTCAAAAGAATGTAAATGCGACACTTCCTTGCTAGGAAATATTGTTTGCAGATGTCTACGTATCGTAGCAATAGAGTTCTAATGCTTCTTAAAACGTGATGTCGCATTTCATTTCTATGTTTCGTGGTAAGATATAATATTCATTTTGTTGTGTTATGTATACCTCGTGTTCACTTCAAAAGAATGTAAATGCGACACATACATTCTAGGAAATAGCGTTTTCAGATGTCTACGTATCGTAGCAATAGAGTTCTAATGCTACCTAAAACGCGATATCGCATCTCACTTCTATGTTTCATGATAAGATATAATATTCATTGCGAAGGGTCATGTATTCCTCGTATTCACTTCAAAAGAATGTAAATGCGACACATACATGCTAGGAAATAGCGTTTGCAGATGTCTACGTATCGTAGCAATAGAGTTCTAATGCTTCTTAAAACGAGATGTCGCATTTCATACCTATGTTTCGTGATATGATAAAATATTCATTTTGGAGAGTTATGTATACCTCGTATTCACTTCAAAAGAATGTAAATGCGACACTTCCATGCTAGGAAATAGCGTTCGCAGATGTCTACGGATCGTAGCAATAGAGTTCTAATGCTTCCTAAAACGCGATATCGCATCTCACTCCTAAGTTTCATGATAAGATATAATATTCATTGCGAAGGGTCATGTATACCTCGTGTTCACTTCAAAAGAATGTAAATGCGACACATACATGCTAGGAAATATTGTTTGCAGATGTCTACGTATCGTAGCAATGGATTTCTAATGCTTCCTAATACGCGATATCGCATCACACTTCTATGTTTCATGATAAGATATAATATTCATTGCGAAGTGTCATGTATACCTCGTATTCAATTCAAAGAAATGTAAATGCGACACTTCTATCCTAGGAAATAGCGTTTGCAGATGTCTGCGTATCGTAGCAATAGAGTTCTAATGCTTCTTAAAACGAGATGTCGCATTCCATTTCTATGTTTCGTGATATGATATAATATTCATTTTGGAGTGTTATGTATACCTCGTACACACTTCAAAAGAATGTAAATGTAACATGCTAGGAAATGGCGTTTGCAGATGTCTACGTATCGTAGCAATAGAGTTCTAATGCTTCTTAAAACGAGATGTCGCATTTCATTTCTATGTTTAGTGATAAGATATAATATTCATTTTGGAGTGTTATGTATACTTCGTATTCACTTCAAAAGAATGTAAATGCGACACTTCCTTGCTTGGAAATATTGTTTGCAGATGTCTACGAATCGTAGCAATAGAGTTCTAATGCTTCTTAAAACGTGATGTCGCATTTCATTTCTATGTTTCGTGATAAGATATTAAATTCATTTTAGGAGTCTTATGTATACCTCGCATTCACTTCAAAAGAATGTAAATGAGACACTTCCATGCTAGGAAATAGCGTTTGCAGATGTCTACGTATCGCAGCAATAGTGTTCTAATGCTTCTTAAAACGAGATGTCGCATTTCATTCCTATGTTTCGTGATAAGGTATAATATTCATTGTAGTGTGTTATGTATACCTCGTATTCACTTCAAAAGAATGTAAATGCTATACTTCCATGCTAGGAAATAGCGTTTGCAGATGTCTACGGATCCTAGCAATAGAGTTCTAATGCTTCCTAAAACGCGATATCGCATCTCACTTCTATGTTTCATGATAAGATATAATATTCATTGCGAAGTGTCATGTATACCTCGTATTCACTTCAAACAAATGTAAATGCGACACTTCCATGCTAGGAAATAGCGTTTGCAGATGTCTACGGATCGTAGCAATAGAGTTCTAATGCTTCCTAAAACGCGATATCGCAGCTCACTCCTAAGTTTCATGATAAGATATAATATTCATTGCGAAGGGTCATGTATACCTCGTGTTCACTTCAAAAGAATGTAAGTGCGACACATACATGCTAGGAAATAGCGTTTGCAGATGTCTACGTATCGTAGCAATGGATTTCTAATGCTTCCTAAAACGCGATATCGCATCACACTTCTATGTTTCATGATAAGATATAATATTCATTGCGAAATGTCATGTATACCTCGTATTCAATTCAAAGAAATGTAAATGCGACATTTCCATGCTAGGAAATAGCGTTTGCAGATGTCTACGTATCGTAGCAATATAGTTCTAATGCTTCTTAAAACGCGATATCGCATCTCACTTCTATGTTTCATGATAAGATATAATATTCATTGCGAAGTGTCATGTATACCTCGTATTCACTTCAAAAGAATGTAAATGCGACACTTACATGCTAGGAAATAGCGTTTGCAGGTGTGTACGTATCGTAGCAATAGAGTTATAATGCTTCCTAAACGCGATATCGCATCTCAGTTCTATGTTTCATGATAAGATATAATATTCATTGCGAAGGGTCATGTATGCCTCGTATTCACTTCAAAAGAATGTAAATGCGACACATACATGCTAGGAAATAGCGTTTGCATATGTCTACGTATCGTAGCAATAGAGTTCTAACGCTTCTTAAAACGAGATGTCGCATTCCATTTCTATGTTTCGTGATATGATATAATATTCATTTTGGAGTGTTATGTATACCTCGTATTCACTTCAAAAGAATGTAAATGCGGCACTTCCTTGCTAGGAAATATTGTTTGCAGATGTCTACGTATCGTAGCAATAGAGTTCTAATGCTTCTTAAAACGTGATGTCGCATTTCATTTCTATGTTTCGTGGTAAGATATAATATTCATTTTGTTGTGTTATGTATACCTCGTGTTCACTTCAAAAGAATGTAAATGCGACACATACATTCTAGGAAATAGCGTTTTCAGATGTCTACGTATCGTAGCAATAGAGTTCTAATGCTACCTAAAACGCGATATCGCATCTCACTTCTATGTTTCATGATAAGATATAATATTCATTGCGAAGGGTCATGTATTCCTCGTATTCACTTCAAAAGAATGTAAATGCGACACATACATGCTAGGAAATAGCGTTTGCAGATGTCTACGTATCGTAGCAATAGAGTTCTAATGCTTCTTAAAACGAGATGTCGCATTTCATACCTATGTTTCGTGATATGATAAAATATTCATTTTGGAGTGTTATGTATACCTCGTACTCACTTCAAAAGAATGTAAATGTGACACTTCCATGCTAGGAAATAGCGTTTGCAGATTTCTACGTATCGTAGCAATAGAGTTCTAATGCTTCTTAAAACGAGATGTCGCATTTCATTTCTATGTTTAGTGACAAGATATAATATTCATTTTGGAGAGTTATGTATGCCTCGTATTCACTTCAAAAGAATGTAAATGTGACACTTCCATGCTAGGAAATAGCGTTTGCAGATGTCTACGGATCGTAGCAATATATTTCTAATGCTTCCTAAAACGCGATATCGCATCTCACTTCTATGTTTCATGATAAGATATAATATTCATTGCGAAGGGTCATGTATTCCTCGTGCTCACTTCAAAAGAATGTAAATGCGACACATAGATGCTAGGAAATAGCGTTTGCAGATGTCTACGTATCGTAGCAATGGATTTCTAACGCTTCCTAAAACGCGATATTGCATCGCACTTCTATGTTTCATGATAAGATATAATATTCATTGCGAAGTGTCATGTATACCTCGTATTCACTTCAAAGAAATGTAAATGCGACACTTCCATGCTAGGAAATAGCGTTTGCAGATGTCTACGTATCGTAGCAACAGAGTTCTAATGCTTCCTAAAACGCGATATCGCATCACACTTCTATGTTTCATGATAAGATATAATATTCATTGCAAAGTGTCATGTATACCTCGTATTCACTTCAAAGAAATGTAGATGCGACACTTCCATGCTAGGAAATAGCGTTTGCAGAGGTCTACGTAACGTAGCAATAGAGTTCTAATGCTTCTCAAAACGCGATATAGCACCTCATTCCTACGTTTCAAGATAAGATATAATATTCTTTGCGAAGTGTCATGTATATCTCGTATTCACATCAAAAGAATGTGAATGCGACACTTCAATACTAGGATATAGCGTTTGCAGATGTCTACGTATCGTAGCAATAGAGTTCTAATGCTTCTTAAAACGAGATGTCGCATTTCTTTTCTATGTTTCGTGATAAGATATAATATTCATTTTGGAGTGTTATGTATACCTCGTATTCACTTCAAAGGAATGTAAATGCGACACTCCCTTGCTAGGAAGTATTGTTTGCAGATGTTTACGTATCGTAGCAATAGAGTTCCAAAGCTTCTTAAAACGAGATGTCGCATTTCGTTTCTATGTTTCGTGATAAGATATAATATTCATTTTGTAGTGTCATGTATACCTCGTATTCACTTCAAAAGAATGTAAATGGGACACTTCCATGCTAGGAAATAGCGTTTGCAGATGTCTACGTATCGTAGCAATAGAGTTCTTATGCTTCTTAAAACGCGATATTGCATCACACTTCTATGTTTCATGATAAGATATAATATTCATTGCGAAGTGTCATGTATACCTCGTATTTACTTCAAAGAAATGTAAATGCGACACTTCCATGCTAGGAAATAGCGTTTGCAGATGTCTATGTATCGTAGCAGTAGAGTTCCAATGCTTTTTAAAACGAGATGTCTCATTTCATTTCTATGTTTCGTGATAAGATATAATATTCATTTTGGAGTGTTATGTATACCTCGTATTCACTTCAAAGGAATGTAAATGCGACACTCCCTTGCTAGGAAATATTGTTTGCAGATGTTTACGTATCGTAGCAGTAGACTTCTAATGCGTCTTAAAACGCGACATCGCATCTGACATCTATGTTTCATGATAAGGTATAATATTCATTGCGATGTGTCATGAATACCTCGTATTCACTTCAAAAGAATGTAAGTGCGACACCTACATGCTAGGAAATAGCGTTTGCAGATGTCTACGTACCGTAGCAATAGAGTTCTAATGCTTCTCAAAACGCGATATAGCACCTCATTCCTATGTTTCATGATAAGATATAATATTCATTGCGAACTGTCATGTATACTTCGCATTCACTCCAAAAGAATGTAAATGCGACACTTACATGCAAGGAAATAGCGTTTGCAGATGTCTACGTCTCGTAGCAATAGAGTTCTAATGCTTCTTAAAACGCGATATCGCATCTCACTTCTATGTTTCATGATAAGATATAATATTCATTGCGAAGTGTCATGTATTCCTCGATTTCACTTCATAAGAATGTAAATGCGACACTTCCTTGCTAGGAAATATTGTTTGCAGATGTCTACGTATCACAGCAATAGAGTACTAATGATTCTTAAATAGCGATATCGCATCCCATTTCTATGTTTCATGATAAGATATAGTATTCATTGCGAAGTGTCATGTATATCTCGTATTCACTTCAGAAGAATGTAAAAGCGGCACATCCTTGCTAGGAAATATTGTTTGCAGATGTCTACGTATCGTAGCAATAGAGTTCTAATGCTTCTTAAAACGAGATGTCGCATTTCATTTCTATGTTTAGTGATAAGATATAATATTCATTTTGGAGTGTTATGTATACCTCGTATTCACTTCAAAAGAATGTAAATGCGACACTTCCATGCTAGGAAATAGCGTTTGCAGGTGTCTACGTATCGTAGCAATAGAGTTCTAATGCTTCTTAAAACGAGATGTCGCATTTCATTTCTATGTTTCGTGATGAGATATAATATTCATTTTGGAGTGTTATGTATACCCCGTATTCACTTCAAAAGAATGTAAATGCGACACTTCCTTGCTAGGAAATATTGTTTGCAGATGTCTACATATCACAGAAATAAAGTGCTAATGCTTCTTAAAACGAGATGTCGTATTTCATTTCTATGTTTCTTAATAAGATATAATATTCATTGTGTAATGTTATGTATACCTCGTATTCACTTCAATGGAATGTAAGTGCGACACTTCCATGCTAGGAAATAGCGTTTGCAGATGTCTACGTATCGTAGCAATAGAGTTCTAATGCTCCTTAAAACGAGATGTCGCATTCCATTTCTATGTTTCGTGATAAGGTATAATATTCAGTTTGGAGTGTAATGTATACCTCGTATTCACTTCAAAAGAATGTAAATGCGACACTTCCTAGCTAGGAAATATTGTTTGCAGATGTCTACGTATCGTAGCAATAGAATTCTAATGCTTCTTAAATAGCGATATCGCATCCCATTTCTATGTTTCATGATAAGATATAGTATTCATTGCGAAGTGTCATGTATATCTCGTATTCACTTCAGAAGAATGTAAAAGCGGCACATCCTTGCTAGGAAATATTGTTTGCAGATGTCTACGTATCGTAGCAATAGAGTTCTAATGCTTCTTAAAACGAGATGTCGTATTTCATTTCTATGTTTCGTAATAAGATATAATACTCATTGTGTAATGTTATGTATACCTCGTATTCACTTCAATGGAATGTAAGTGCGACATTTCCTTGCTAGGAAATAGAGTTAGCAGATGTCTACGTATATTAGCAATAGAGTTCTAATGCTTAATAAAACGCGATATCGCATCTCACTTCTATGTTTCATGATAAGATATAATATTCATTGCGAAGTGTCATGTATACCTCGTATTCACTTCAAAAGAATGTAAATGGGACACTTCCATGCTAGGAAATAGCGTTTGCAGATGTCTACGTATCGTAGCAATAGAGTTCTAATGCTTCTTAAAACGAGATGTCGCATTCATTTCTATGTTTCGTGATAAGATATAATATTCAGTTTGGAGTGTTATGTATACCTCGTATTCACTTCAAAAGAATGTAAATGCGACACTTCCTTGCTAGGAAATATTGTCTGCAGATGTCTACGTATCGTAGCAATAGAGTTCTAATGCTTCTTAAAACGAGATGTCGCATTTCATTTCTATGTTTAGTGATAAGATATAATATTCATTTTGGAGTGTTATGTATACCTCGTATTCACTTCAAAAGAATGTAAATGCGACACTTCCATGCTAGGAAATAGCGTTTGCAGATGTCTACGTATCGTAGCAATAGAGTTCTAATGCTTCTTAGAACGAGATGTCGCATTTCATTTCTATGTTCCGTGATGAGATATAATATTCATTTTGGAGTGTTATGTATACCCCGTATTCACTTCAAAAGAATGTAAATGCGACACTTCCTTGCTAGGAAATATTGTTTGCAGATGTCTACGAATCGTAGCAATAGAGTTCTAATGCTTCTTAAAACGTGATGTCGCATTTCATTTCTATGTTTCGTGATAAGATATAATATTCATTTTGGAGTGTTATGTATACCTCGTATTCACTTCAAAAGAATGTAAATGCTATACTTCCATGCTAGGAAATAGCGTTTGCAGATGTCTACGGATCCTAGCAATAGAGTTCTAATGCTTCCTAAAACGCGATATCGCATCTCACTTCTATGTTTCATGATAAGATATAATATTCATTGCGAAGTGTCATGTATACCTCGTATTCACTTCAAAGAAATGTAAATGCGACACTTCCATGCTAGGAAATAGCGTTTGCAGATGTCTACGGATCGTAGCAATAGAGTTCTAATGCTTCCTAAAACGCGATATCGCAGCTCACTCCTAAGTTTCATGATAAGATATAATATTCATTGCGAAGGGTCATGTATACCTCGTGTTCACTTCAAAAGAATGTAAGTGCGACACATACATGCTAGGAAATAGCGTTTGCAGATGTCTACGTATCGTAGCTATGGATTTCTAATGCTTCCTAAAACGCGATATCGCATCACACTTCTATGTTTCATGATAAGATATAATATTCATTGCGAAATGTCATGTATACCTCGTATTCAATTCAAAGAAATGTAAATGCGACATTTCCATGCTAGGAAATAGCGTTTGCAGATGTCTACGTATCGTAGCAATATAGTTCTAATGCTTCTTAAAACGCGATATCGCATCTCACTTCTATGTTTCATGATAAGATACAATATTCATTGCGAAGTGTCATGTATACCTCGTATTCACTTCAAAAGAATGTAAATGCGACACTTACATGCTAGGAAATAGCGTTTGCAGGTGTGTACGTATCGTAGCAATAGAGTTATAATGCTTCCTAAACGCGATATCGCATCTCACTTCTATGTTTCATGATAAGATATAATATTCATTGCGAAGGGTCATGTATGCCTCGTATTCACTTCAAAAGAATGTAAATGCGACACATACATGCTAGGAAATAGCGTTTGCATATGTCTACGTATCGTAGCAATAGAGTTCTAACGCTTCTTAAAACGAGATGTCGCATTCCATTTCTATGTTTCGTGATATGATATAATATTCATTTTGGAGTGTTACGTATACCTCCTACACACTTCAACAGAATGTAAATGTGACACTTCCATGCTAGGAAATAGCGGTTGCAGATGTCTACGTACCGTAGCAGTAGAGTTCTAATGCTTCTTAAAACGAGATGTCGCATTTCATTTCTATGTTTAGTGACAGGATATAATATTCATTTTGGAGTGTTATGTATACCTCGTATTCACTTCAAAAGAATGTAAATGCGACACTTCCTTGCTAGGAAATATTGTTTGCAGATGTCTACGTATCGTAGCAATAGAGTTCTAATGCTTCTTAAAACGTGATGTCGCATTTCATTTCTATGTTTCGTGGTAAGATATAATATTCATTTTGTTGTGTTATGTATACCTCGTGTTCACTTCAAAAGAATGTAAATGCGACACATACATTCTAGGAAATAGCGTTTTCAGATGTCTACGTATCGTAGCAATAGAGTTCTAATGCTACCTAAAACGCGATATCGCATCTCACTTCTATGTTTCATGATAAGATATAATATTCATTGCGAAGGGTCATGTATTCCTCGTATTCACTTCAAAAGAATGTAAATGCGACACATACATGCTAGGAAATAGCGTTTGCAGATGTCTACGTATCGTAGCAATAGAGTTCTAATGCTTCTTAAAACGAGATGTCGCATTTCATACCTATGTTTCGTGATATGATAAAATATTCATTTTGGAGTGTTATGTATACCTCGTACTCACTTCAAAAGAATGTAAATGTGACACTTCCATGCTAGGAAATAGCGTTTGCAGATTTCTACGTATCGTAGCAATAGAGTTCTAATGCTTCTTAAAACGAGATGTCGCATTTGATTTCTATGTTTAGTGACAAGATATAATATTCATTTTGGAGAGTTATGTATACCTCGTATTCACTTCAAAAGAATGTAAATGTGACACTTCCATGCTAGGAAATAGCGTTTGCAGATGTCTACGGATCGTAGCAATATATTTCTAATGCTTCCTAAAACGCGATATCGCATCTCACTTCTATGTTTCATGATAAGATATAATATTCATTGCGAAGGGTCATGTATTCCTCGTGCTCACTTCAAAAGAATGTAAATGCGACACATAGATGCTAGGAAATAGCGTTTGCAGATGTCTACGTATCGTAGCAATGGATTTCTAACGCTTCCTAAAACGCGATATTGCATCGCACTTCTATGTTTCATGATAAGATATAATATTCATTGCGAAGTGTCATGTATACCTCGTATTCACTTCAAAGAAATGTAAATGCGACACTTCCATGCTAGGAAATAGCGTTTGCAGATGTCTACGTATCGTAGCAACAGAGTTCTAATGCTTCCTAAAACGCGATATCGCATCACACTTCTATGTTTCATGATAAGATATAATATTCATTGCAAAGTGTCATGTATACCTCGTATTCACTTCAAAGAAATGTAGATGCGACACTTCCATGCTAGGAAATAGCGTTTGCAGAGGTCTACGTAACGTAGCAATAGAGTTCTAATGCTTCTCAAAACGCGATATAGCACCTCATTCCTACGTTTCAAGATAAGATATAATATTCTTTGCGAAGTGTCATGTATATCTCGTATTCACATCAAAAGAATGTGAATGCGACACTTCAATACTAGGATATAGCGTTTGCAGATGTCTACGTATCGTAGCAATAGAGTTCTAATGCTTCTTAAAACGAGATGTCGCATTTCATACCTATGTTTCGTGATATGATAAAATATTCATTTTGGAGAGTTATGTATACCTCGTATTCACTTCAAAAGAATGTAAATGCGACACTTCCATGCTAGGAAATAGCGTTCGCAGATGTCTACGGATCGTAGCAATAGAGTTCTAATGCTTCCTAAAACGCGATATCGCATCTCACTCCTAAGTTTCATGATAAGATATAATATTCATTGCGAAGGGTCATGTATACCTCGTGTTCACTTCAAAAGAATGTAAATGCGACACATACATGCTAGGAAATATTGTTTGCAGATGTCTACGTATCGTAGCAATGGATTTCTAATGCTTCCTAATACGCGATATCGCATCACACTTCTATGTTTCATGATAAGATATAATATTCATTGCGAAGTGTCATGTATACCTCGTATTCAATTCAAAGAAATGTAAATGCGACACTTCTATCCTAGGAAATAGCGTTTGCAGATGTCTGCGTATCGTAGCAATAGAGTTCTAATGCTTCTTAAAACGAGATGTCGCATTCCATTTCTATGTTTCGTGATATGATATAATATTCATTTTGGAGTGTTATGTATACCTCGTACACACTTCAAAAGAATGTAAATGTAACATGCTAGGAAATGGCGTTTGCAGATGTCTACGTATCGTAGCAATAGAGTTCTAATGCTTCTTAAAACGAGATGTCGCATTTCATTTCTATGTTTAGTGATAAGATATAATATTCATTTTGGAGTGTTATGTATACTTCGTATTCACTTCAAAAGAATGTAAATGCGACACTTCCTTGCTTGGAAATATTGTTTGCAGATGTCTACGAATCGTAGCAATAGAGTTCTAATGCTTCTTAAAACGTGATGTCGCATTTCATTTCTATGTTTCGTGATAAGATATGAAATTCATTTTAGGAGTCTTATGTATACCTCGCATTCACTTCAAAAGAATGTAAATGTGACACTTCCATGCTAGGAAATAGCGTTTGCAGATGTCTACGTATCGCAGCAATAGTGTTCTAATGCTTCTTAAAACGAGATGTCGCATTTCATTCCTATGTTTCGTGGTAAGATATAATATTCATTTTGTTGTGTTATGTATACCTCGTGTTCACTTCAAAAGAATGTAAATGCGACACATACATTCTAGGAAATAGCGTTTTCAGATGTCTACGTATCGTAGCAATAGAGTTCTAATGCTACCTAAAACGCGATATCGCATCTCACTTCTATGTTTCATGATAAGATATAATATTCATTGCGAAGGGTCATGTATTCCTCGTATTCACTTCAAAAGAATGTAAATGCGACACATACATGCTAGGAAATAGCGTTTGCAGATGTCTACGTATCGTAGCAATAGAGTTCTAATGCTTCTTAAAACGAGATGTCGCATTTCATACCTATGTTTCGTGATATGATAAAATATTCATTTTGGAGTGTTATGTATACCTCGTACTCACTTCAAAAGAATGTAAATGTGACACTTCCATGCTAGGAAATAGCGTTTGCAGATTTCTACGTATCGTAGCAATAGAGTTCTAATGCTTCTTAAAACGAGATGTCGCATTTGATTTCTATGTTTAGTGACAAGATATAATATTCATTTTGGAGAGTTATGTATACCTCGTATTCACTTCAAAAGAATGTAAATGTGACACTTCCATGCTAGGAAATAGCGTTTGCAGATGTCTACGGATCGTAGCATTATATTTCTAATGCTTCCTAAAACGCGATATCGCATCTCACTTCTATGTTTCATGATAAGATATAATATTCATTGCGAAGGGTCATGTATTCCTCGTGCTCACTTCAAAAGAATGTAAATGCGACACATAGATGCTAGGAAATAGCGTTTGCAGATGTCTACGTATCGTAGCAATGGATTTCTAACGCTTCCTAAAACGCGATATTGCATCGCACTTCTATGTTTCATGATAAGATATAATATTCATTGCGAAGTGTCATGTATACCTCGTATTCACTTCAAAGAAATGTAAATGCGACACTTCCATGCTAGGAAATAGCGTTTGCAGATGTCTACGTATCGTAGCAACAGAGTTCTAATGCTTCCTAAAACGCGATATCGCATCACACTTCTATGTTTCATGATAAGATATAATATTCATTGCAAAGTGTCATGTATACCTCGTATTCACTTCAAAGAAATGTAGATGCGACACTTCCATGCTAGGAAATAGCGTTTGCAGAGGTCTACGTAACGTAGCAATAGAGTTCTAATGCTTCCCAAAACGCGATATAGCACCTCATTCCTACGTTTCAAGATAAGATATAATATTCTTTGCGAAGTGTCATGTATATCTCGTATTCACATCAAAAGAATGTGAATGCGACACTTCAATACTAGGATATAGCGTTTGCAGATGTCTACGTATCGTAGCAATAGAGTTCTAATGCTTCTTAAAACGAGATGTCGCATTTCATACCTATGTTTCGTGATATGATAAAATATTCATTTTGGAGAGTTATGTATACCTCGTATTCACTTCAAAAGAATGTAAATGCGACACTTCCATGCTAGGAAATAGCGTTCGCAGATGTCTACGGATCGTAGCAATAGAGTTCTAATGCTTCCTAAAACGCGATATCGCATCTCACTCCTAAGTTTCATGATAAGATATAATATTCATTGCGAAGGGTCATGTATACCTCGTGTTCACTTCAAAAGAATGTAAATGCGACACATACATGCTAGGAAATATTGTTTGCAGATGTCTACGGATCGTAGCAATAGAGTTCTAATGCTTCCTAAAACGCGATATCGCAGCTCACTCCTAAGTTTCATGATAAGATATAATATTCATTGCGAAGGGTCATGTATACCTCGTGTTCACTTCAAAAGAATGTAAGTGCGACACATACATGCTAGGAAATAGCGTTTGCAGATGTCTACGTATCGTAGCAATGGATTTCTAATGCTTCCTAAAACGCGATATCGCATCACACTTCTATGTTTCATGATAAGATATAATATTCATTGCGAAATGTCATGTATACCTCGTATTCAATTCAAAGAAATGTAAATGCGACATTTCCATGCTAGGAAATAGCGTTTGCAGATGTCTACGTATCGTAGCAATATAGTTCTAATGCTTCTTAAAACGCGATATCGCATCTCACTTCTATGTTTCATGATAAGATATAATATTCATTGCGAAGTGTCATGTATACCTCGTATTCACTTCAAAAGAATGTAAATGCGACACTTACATGCTAGGAAATAGCGTTTGCAGGTGTGTACGTATCGTAGCAATAGAGTTATAATGCTTCCTAAACGCGATATCGCATCGCACTTCTATGTTTCATGATAAGATATAATATTCATTGCGAAGGGTCATGTATGCCTCGTATTCACTTCAAAAGAATGTAAATGCGACACATACATGCTAGGAAATAGCGTTTGCATATGTCTACGTATCGTAGCAATAGAGTTCTAACGCTTCTTAAAACGAGATGTCGCATTCCATTTCTATGTTTCGTGATATGATATAATATTCATTTTGGAGTGTTACGTATACCTCCTACACACTTCAACAGAATGTAAATGTGACACTTCCATGCTAGGAAATAGCGGTTGCAGATGTCTACGTACCGTAGCAGTAGAGTTCTAATGCTTCTTAAAACGAGATGTCGCATTTCATTTCTATGTTTAGTGACAGGATATAATATTCATTTTGGAGTGTTATGTATACCTCGTATTCACTTCAAAAGAATGTAAATGCGACACTTCCTTGCTAGGAAATATTGTTTGCAAATGTCTACGTATCGTAGCAATAGAGTTCTAATGCTTCTTAAAACGTGATGTCGCATTTCATTTCTATGTTTCGTGGTAAGATATAATATTCATTTTGTTGTGTTATGTATACCTCGTGTTCACTTCAAAAGAATGTAAATGCGACACATACATTCTAGGAAATAGCGTTTTCAGATGTCTACGTATCGTAGCAATAGAGTTCTAATGCTACCTAAAACGCGATATCGCATCTCACTTCTATGTTTCATGATAAGATATAATATTCATTGCGAAGGGTCATGTATTCCTCGTATTCACTTCAAAAGAATGTAAATGCGACACATACATGCTAGGAAATAGCGTTTGCAGATGTCTACGTATCGTAGCAATAGAGTTCTAATGCTTCTTAAAACGAGATGTCGCATTTCATACCTATGTTTCGTGATATGATAAAATATTCATTTTGGAGTGTTATGTATACCTCGTACTCACTTCAAAAGAATGTAAATGTGACACTTCCATGCTAGGAAATAGCGTTTGCAGATTTCTACGTATCGTAGCAATAGAGTTCTAATGCTTCTTAAAACGAGATGTCGCATTTGATTTCTATGTTTAGTGACAAGATATAATATTCATTTTGGAGAGTTATGTATACCTCGTATTCACTTCAAAAGAATGTAAATGTGACACTTCCATGCTAGGAAATAGCGTTTGCAGATGTCTACGGATCGTAGCAATATATTTCTAATGCTTCCTAAAACGCGATATCGCATCTCACTTCTATGTTTCATGATAAGATATAATATTCATTGCGAAGGGTCATGTATTCCTCGTGCTCACTTCAAAAGAATGTAAATGCGACACATAGATGCTAGGAAATAGCGTTTGCAGATGTCTACGTATCGTAGCAATGGATTTCTAACGCTTCCTAAAACGCGATATTGCATCGCACTTCTATGTTTCATGATAAGATATAATATTCATTGCGAAGTGTCATGTATACCTCGTATTCACTTCAAAGAAATGTAAATGCGACACTTCCATGCTAGGAAATAGCGTTTGCAGATGTCAACGTATCGTAGCAACAGAGTTCTAATGCTTCCTAAAACGCGATATCGCATCACACTTCTATGTTTCATGATAAGATATAATATTCATTGCAAAGTGTCATGTATACCTCGTATTCACTTCAAAGAAATGTAGATGCGACACTTCCATGCTAGGAAATAGCGTTTGCAGAGGTCTACGTAACGTAGCAATAGAGTTCTAATGCTTCTCAAAACGCGATATAGCACCTCATTCCTACGTTTCAAGATAAGATATAATATTCTTTGCGAAGTGTCATGTATATCTCGTATTCACATCAAAAGAATGTGAATGCGACACTTCAATACTAGGATATAGCGTTTGCAGATGTCTACGTATCGTAGCAATAGAGTTCTAATGCTTCTTAAAACGAGATGTCGCATTTCTTTTCTATGTTTCGTGATAAGATATAATATTCATTTTGGAGTGTTATGTATACCTCGTATTCACTTCAAAGGAATGTAAATGCGACACTCCCTTGCTAGGAAGTATTGTTTGCAGATGTTTACGTATCGTAGCAATAGAGTTCCAAAGCTTCTTAAAACGAGATGTCGCATTTCGTTTCTATGTTTCGTGATAAGATATAATATTCATTTTGTAGTGTCATGTATACCTCGTATTCACTTCAAAAGAATGTAAATGGGACACTTCCATGCTAGGAAATAGCGTTTGCAGATGTCTACGTATCGTAGCAATAGAGTTCTTATGCTTCTTAAAACGCGATATTGCATCACACTTCTATGTTTCATGATAAGATATAATATTCATTGCGAAGTGTCATGTATACCTCGTATTTACTTCAAAGAAATGTAAATGCGACACTTCCATGCTAGGAAATAGCGTTTGCAGATGTCTATGTATCGTAGCAGTAGAGTTCCAATGCTTTTTAAAACGAGATGTCTCATTTCATTTCTATGTTTCGTGATAAGATATAATATTCATTTTGGAGTGTTATGTATACCTCGTATTCACTTCAAAGGAATGTAAATGCGACACTCCCTTGCTAGGAAATATTGTTTGCAGATGTTTACGTATCGTAGCAGTAGACTTCTAATGCGTCTTAAAACGCGACATCGCATCTGACATCTATGTTTCATGATAAGGTATAATATTCATTGCGATGTGTCATGAATACCTCGTATTCACTTCAAAAGAATGTAAGTGCGACACCTACATGCTAGGAAATAGCGTTTGCAGATGTCTACGTACCGTAGCAATAGAGTTCTAATGCTTCTCAAAACGCGATATAGCACCTCATTCCTATGTTTCATGATAAGATATAATATTCATTGCGAACTGTCATGTATACTTCGCATTCACTCCAAAAGAATGTAAATGCGACACTTACATGCAAGGAAATAGCGTTTGCATATGTCTACGTATCGTAGCAATAGAGTTCTAATGCTTCTTAAAACGCGATATCGCATCTCACTTCTATGTTTCATGATAAGATATAATATTCATTGCGAAGTGTCATGTATTCCTCGATTTCACTTCATAAGAATGTAAATGCGACACTTCCTTGCTAGGAAATATTGTTTGCAGATGTCTACGTATCACAGCAATAGAGTACTAATGATTCTTAAATAGCGATATCGCATCCCATTTCTATGTTTCATGATAAGATATAGTATTCATTGCGAAGTGTCATGTATATCTCGTATTCACTTCAGAAGAATGTAAAAGCGGCACATCCTTGCTAGGAAATATTGTTTGCAGATGTCTACGTATCGTAGCAATAGAGTTCTAATGCTTCTTAAAACGAGATGTCGCATTTCATTTCTATGTTTAGTGATAAGATATAATATTCATTTTGGAGTGTTATGTATACCTCGTATTCACTTCAAAAGAATGTAAATGCGACACTTCCATGCTAGGAAATAGCGTTTGCAGGTGTCTACGTATCGTAGCAATAGAGTTCTAATGCTTCTTAAAACGAGATGTCGCATTCCATTTCTATGCTTCGTGATACGATATAATATTCAGTTTGGAGTGTTATGTATACCTCGTATTCACTTCAAAAGAATGTAAATGCGACACTTCCTTGCTAGGAAATATTGTTTGCAGATGTCTACATATCACAGAAATAAAGTGCTAATGCTTCTTAAAACGAGATGTCGTATTTCATTTCTATGTTTCTTAATAAGATATAATATTCATTGTGTAATGTTATGTATACCTCGTATTCACTTCAATGGAATGTAAGTGCGACACTTCCATGCTAGGAAATAGCGTTTGCAGATGTCTACGTATCGTAGCAATAGAGTTCTAATGCTCCTTAAAACGAGATGTCGCATTCCATTTCTATGTTTCGTGATAAGATATAATATTCAGTTTGGAGTGTAATGTATACCTCGTATTCACTTCAAAAGAATGTAAATGCGACACTTCCTAGCTAGGAAATATTGTTTGCAGATGTCTACGTATCGTAGCAATAGAATTCTAATGCTTCTTAAATAGCGATATCGCATCCCATTTCTATGTTTCATGATAAGATATAGTATTCATTGCGAAGTGTCATGTATATCTCGTATTCACTTCAGAAGAATGTAAAAGCGGCACATCCTTGCTAGGAAATATTGTTTGCAGATGTCTACGTATCGTAGCAATAGAGTTCTAATGCTTCTTAAAACGAGATGTCGTATTTCATTTCTATGTTTCGTAATAAGATATAATACTCATTGTGTAATGTTATGTATACCTCGTATTCACTTCAATGGAATGTAAGTGCGACATTTCCTTGCTAGGAAATAGAGTTAGCAGATGTCTACGTATATTAGCAATAGAGTTCTAATGCTTAATAAAACGCGATATCGCATCTCACTTCTATGTTTCATGATAAGATATAATATTCATTGCGAAGTGTCATGTATACCTCGTATTCACTTCAAAAGAATGTAAATGGGACACTTCCATGCTAGGAAATAGCGTTTGCAGATGTCTACGTATCGTAGCAATAGAGTTCTAATGCTTCTTAAAACGAGATGTCGCATTCATTTCTATGTTTCGTGATAAGATATAATATTCAGTTTGGAGTGTTATGTATACCTCGTATTCACTTCAAAAGAATGTAAATGCGACACTTCCTTGCTAGGAAATATTGTCTGCAGATGTCTACGTATCGTAGCAATAGAGTTCTAATGCTTCTTAAAACGAGATGTCGCATTTCATTTCTATGTTTAGTGATAAGATATAATATTCATTTTGGAGTGTTATGTATACCTCGTATTCACTTCAAAAGAATGTAAATGCGACACTTCCATGCTAGGAAATAGCGTTTGCAGATGTCTACGTATCGTAGCAATAGAGTTCTAATGCTTCTTAGAACGAGATGTCGCATTTCATTCCTATGTTCCGTGATGAGATATAATATTCATTTTGGAGTGTTATGTATACCCCGTATTCACTTCAAAAGAATGTAAATGCGACACTTCCTTGCTAGGAAATATTGTTTGCAGATGTCTACGAATCGTAGCAATAGAGTTCTAATGCTTCTTAAAACGTGATGTCGCATTTCATTTCTATGTTTCGTGATAAGATATAATATTCATTTTGGAGTGTTATGTATACCTCGTATTCACTTCAAAAGAATGTAAATGCTATACTTCCATGCTAGGAAATAGCGTTTGCAGATGTCTACGGATCCTAGCAATAGAGTTCTAATGCTTCCTAAAACGCGATATCGCATCTCACTACTATGTTTCATGATAAGATATAATATTCATTGCGAAGTGTCATGTATACCTCGTATTCACTTCAAAGAAATGTAAATGCGACACTTCCATGCTAGGAAATAGCGTTTGCAGATGTCTACGGATCGTAGCAATAGAGTTCTAATGCTTCCTAAAACGCGATATCGCAGCTCACTCCTAAGTTTCATGAAAAGATATCATATTCATTGCGAAGGGTCATGTATACCTCGTGTTCACTTCAAAATAATGTAAATGCGACACATACATGCTAGAAAATAGCGTTTGCAGATGTCTACGTATCGTAGCAATGGATTTCTAATGCTTCCTAAAACGCGATATCGCATCACACTTCTATGTTTCATGATAAGATATAATATTCATTGCGAAGTTTCATGTATACCCCGTATTCAATTCAAAGAAATGTAAATGCGACACTTCCATGCTAGGAAATAGCGTTTGCAGATGTCTACGTATCGTAGCAATAGAGTTCTAATGCTTCTTAAAACGAGATGTCGCATTCCACTTCTATGTTTCGTGATATGATATAATATTCATTTTGGAGTGTTATGTATACCTCGTACACACTTCAAAAGAATGTAAATGTGACACTTCCATGCTAGGAAATAGCGTTTGCAGATGTCTACGTATCGTAGCAATAGAGTTCTAATGCTTCTTAAAACATGATGTCGCATTTCATTTCTATGTTTCGTGATAAGATATAATATTCATTTTGGAGTGTTATGTATACCTCGTATTCACTTCAAAAGAATGTAAATGCGACACTTCCATGCTAGGAAATAGCGTTTGCAGGTGTCTACGTATCGTAGCAATAGAGTTCTAATGCTTCTTAAAACGAGATGTCGCATTTCATTTCTATGTTTCGTGATGAGATATAATATTCATTTTGGAGTGTTATGTATACCCCGTATTCACTTCAAAAGAATGTAAATGCGACACTTCCTTGCTAGGAAATATTGTTTGCAGATGTCTACGAATCGTAGCAATAGAGTTCTAATGCTTCTTAGAATGCGATATCGCATCTCACTTCTATGTTTCATGCTGAGATATAATATTTATTGCGAAATGTCATGTATATCTCGTACTCACTTCAAAAGAATGTAAATGCGACACTTCCATGCTAGGAAATAGCGTTTGCAAATGACTACGTATCGTAGCAATAGAGTTTTAGTGCTTCTTAAAACGCGATATCGCATCTGACTTCTATGTTTCATGATAAGATATAATATTCATTGCGAATTGTCATGTATACCTCGATTTCACATCACAAGAATGTAAGTGCAACACTTCCATGCTAGGAAATAGCGTTTGCAGATGTCTACGTATCGTAGCAATAGAGTTCTAATGCTTCTTAAAACGAGATGTCGCATTCCATTTCTATGCTTCGTGATACGATATAATATTCAGTTTGGAGTGTTATGTATACCTCGTATTCACTTCAAAAGAATGTAAATGCGACACTTCCTTGCTAGGAAATATTGTTTGCAGATGTCTACATATCACAGAAATAAAGTGCTAATGCTTCTTAAAACGAGATGTCGTATTTCATTTCTATGTTTCTTAATAAGATATAATATTCATTGTGTAATGTTATGTATACCTCGTATTCACTTCAATGGAATGTAAGTGCGACACTTCCATGCTAGGAAATAGCGTTTGCAGATGTCTACGTATCGTAGCAATAGAGTTCTAATGCTTCTTAAAACGAGATGTCGCATTCCATTTCTATGTTTCGTGATAAGATATAATATTCAGTTTGGAGTGTAATGTATACCTCGTATTCACTTCAAAAGAATGTAAATGCTATACTTCCATGCTAGGAAATAGCGTTTGCAGATGTCTAGGTATCCTAGCAATAGAGTTCTAATGCTTCCTAAAACGCGATATCGCATCTCACTCCTATGTTTCATGATAAGATATAATATTCATTGCGAAGTGTCATGTATACCTCGTATTCACTTCAAAGAAATGTAAATGCGACACTTCCATGCTAGGAAATAGCGTTTGCAGATGTCTACGGATCGTAGCAATAGAGTTCTAATGCTTCCTAAAACGCGATATCGCAGCTCACTCCTAAGTTTCATGAAAAGATATCATATTCATTGCGAAGGGTCATGTATACCTCGTGTTCACTTCAAAATAATGTAAATGCGACACATACATGCTAGGAAATAGCGTTTGCAGATGTCTACGTATCGTAGCAATGGATTTCTAATGCTTCCTAAAACGCGATATCGCATCACACTTCTATGTTTCATGATAAGATATAATATTCATTGCGAAGTTTCATGTATACCTCGTATTCAATTCAAAGAAATGTAAATGCGACACTTCCATGCTAGGAAATAGCGTTTGCAGATGTCTACGTATCGTAGCAATAGAGTTCTAATGCTTCTTAAAACATGATGTCGCATTTCATTTCTATGTTTCGTGATAAGATATAATATTCATTTTGGAGTGTTATGTATACCTCGTATTCACTTCAAAAGAATGTAAATGCGACACTTCCATGCTAGGAAATAGCGTTTGCAGGTGTCTACGTATCGTAGCAATAGAGTTCTAATGCTTCTTAAAACGAGATGTCGCATTTCATTTCTATGTTTCGTGATGAGATATAATATTCATTTTGGAGTGTTATGTATACCCCGTATTCACTTCAAAAGAATGTAAATGCGACACTTCCTTGCTAGGAAATATTGTTTGCAGATGTCTACGAATCGTAGCAATAGAGTTCTAATGCTTCTTAGAATGCGATATCGCATCTCACTTCTATGTTTCATGCTGAGATATAATATTTATTGCGAAATGTCATGTATATCTCGTACTCACTTCAAAAGAATGTAAATGCGATACTTCCATGCTAGGAAATAGCGTTTGCAAATGACTACGTATCGTAGCAATAGAGTTTTAGTGCTTCTTAAAACGCGATATCGCATCTGACTTCTATGTTTCATGATAAGATATAATATTCATTGCGAATTGTCATGTATACCTCGATTTCACATCACAAGAATGTAAGTGCAACACTTCCATGCTAGGAAATAGCGTTTGCAGATGTCTACGTATCGTAGCAATAGAGTTCTAATGCTTCTTAAAACGAGATGTCGCATTCCATTTCTATGCTTCGTGATACGATATAATATTCAGTTTGGAGTGTTATGTATACCTCGTATTCACTTCAAAAGAATGTAAATGCGACACTTCCTTGCTAGGAAATATTGTTTGCAGATGTCTACATATCACAGAAATAAAGTGCTAATGCTTCTTAAAACGAGATGTCGTATTTCATTTCTATGTTTCTTAATAAGATATAATATTCATTGTGTAATGTTATGTATACCTCGTATTCACTTCAATGGAATGTAAGTGCGACACTTCCATGCTAGGAAATAGCGTTTGCAGATGTCTACGTATCGTAGCAATAGAGTTCTAATGCTCCTTAAAACGAGATGTCGCATTCCATTTCTATGTTTCGTGATAAGATATAATATTCAGTTTGGAGTGTAATGTATACCTCGTATTCACTTCAAAAGAATGTAAATGCGACACTTCCTAGCTAGGAAATATTGTTTGCAGATGTCTACGTATCGTAGCAATAGAATTCTAATGCTTCTTAAATAGCGATATCGCATCCCATTTCTATGTTTCATGATAAGATATAATATTCATTTTGGAGTGTTATGTATACCTCGTATTCACTTCAAAAGAATGTAAATGCGACACTTCCTTGCTAGGAAATATTGTCTGCAGATGTCTACGTATCGTAGCAATAGAGTTCTAATGCTTCTTAAAACGAGATGTCGTATTTCATTTCTATGTTTCGTAATAAGATATAATACTCATTGTGTAATGTTATGTATACCTCGTATTCACTTCAATGGAATGTAAGTGCGACATTTCCTTGCTAGGAAATAGAGTTAGCAGATGTCTACGTATATTAGCAATAGAGTTCTAATGCTTAATAAAACGCGATATCGCATCTCACTTCTATGTTTCATGATAAGATATAATATTCATTGCGAAGTGTCATGTATACCTCGTATTCACTTCAAAAGAATGTAAATGGGACACTTCCATGCTAGGAAATAGCGTTTGCAGATGTCTACGTATCGTAGCAATAGAGTTCTAATGCTTCTTAAAACGAGATGTCGCATTCATTTCTATGTTTCGTGATAAGATATAATATTCAGTTTGGAGTGTTATGTATACCTCGTATTCACTTCAAAAGAATGTAAATGCGACACTTCCTTGCTAGGAAATATTGTCTGCAGATGTCTACGTATCGTAGCAATAGAGTTCTAATGCTTCTTAAAACGAGATGTCGCATTTCATTTCTATGTTTAGTGATAAGATATAATATTCATTTTGGAGTGTTATGTATACCTCGTATTCACTTCAAAAGAATGTAAATGCGACACTTCCATGCTAGGAAATAGCGTTTGCAGATGTCTACGTATCGTAGCAATAGAGTTCTAATGCTTCTTAGAACGAGATGTCGCATTTCATTTCTATGTTTCGTGATGAGATATAATATTCATTTTGGAGTGTTATGTATACCCCGTATTCACTTCAAAAGAATGTAAATGCGACACTTCCTTGCTAGGAAATATTGTTTGCAGATGTCTACGAATCGTAGCAATAGAGTTCTAATGCTTCTTAAAACGTGATGTCGCATTTCATTTCTATGTTTCGTGATAAGATATAATATTCATTTTGGAGTGTTATGTATACCTCGTATTCACTTCAAAAGAATGTAAATGCTATACTTCCATGCTAGGAAATAGCGTTTGCAGATGTCTACGTATCGTAGCAATAGAGTTCTAATGCTTCTTAAAACGAGATGTCGCATTTCATTTCTATGTTTTGTGATGAGATATAATATTCATTTTGGAGTGTTATGTATACCCCGTATTCACTTGAAAAGAATGTAAATGCGACACTTCCTTGCTAGGAAATATTGTTTGCAGATGTCTACGATATCGTAGCGATAGAGTTCTAATGCTTCCTAAACGCGATATCGCATTTCATTTCTATGTTTCGTGATGAGATATAATATTCATTTTGGAGTGTTACGTATACCCCGTATTCACTTCAAAAGAATGTAAATGTGACACTTCCATGCTAGGAAATAGCGTTTGCAGATGTCTACGTATCGTAGCAATAGAGTTCTAATGCTTCTTAAAACGAGATGTCGCATTTCATTTCTATGTTTCGTGATAAGGTATAATATTCATTGTAGAGTGTTATGTATACCTCGTATTCACTTCAAAAGAATGTAAATGCGACACTTCCATGCTAGGAAATAGCGTTCGCAGATGTCTACGGATCGTAGCAATAGAGTTCTAATGCTTCCTAAAACGCGATATCGCATCTCACTCATAAGTTTCATGATAAGATATAATATTCATTGCGAAGGGTCATGTATACCTCGTGTTCACTTCAAAAGAATGTAAATGCGACACTTCCATGCTAGGAAATAGCGTTTGCAGATGTCTACGGATCGTAGCAATAGAGTTCTAATGCTTCCTAAAACGCGATATCGCAGCTCACTCCTAAGTTTCATGATAAGATATAATATTCATTGCGAAGGGTCATGTATACCTCGTGTTCACTTCAAAAGAATGTAAGTGCGACACATACATGCTAGGAAATAGCGTTTGCAGATGTCTACGTATCGTAGCAATGGATTTCTAATGCTTCCTAAAACGCGATATCGCATCACACTTCTATGTTTCATGATAAGATATAATATTCATTGCGAAATGTCATGTATACCTCGTATTCAATTCAAAGAAATGTAAATGCGACATTTCCATGCTAGGAAATAGCGTTTGCAGATGTCTACGTATCGTAGCAATATAGTTCTAATGCTTCTTAAAACGCGATATCGCATCTCACTTCTATGTTTCATGATAAGATATAATATTCATTGCGAAGTGTCATGTATACCTCGTATTCACTTCAAAAGAATGTAAATGCGACACTTACATGCTAGGAAATAGCGTTTGCAGGTGTGTACGTATCGTAGCAATAGAGTTATAATGCTTCCTAAACGCGATATCGCATCTCACTTCTATGTTTCATGATAAGATATAATATTCATTGCGAAGGGTCATGTATGCCTCGTATTCACTTCAAAAGAATGTAAATGCGACACATACATGCTAGGAAATAGCGTTTGCATATGTCTACGTATCGTAGCAATAGAGTTCTAACGCTTCTTAAAACGAGATGTCGCATTCCATTTCTATGTTTCGTGATATGATATAATATTCATTTTGGAGTGTTACGTATACCTCCTACACACTTCAACAGAATGTAAATGTGACACTTCCATGCTAGGAAATAGCGGTTGCAGATGTCTACGTACCGTAGCAGTAGAGTTCTAATTCTTCTTAAAACGAGATGTCGCATTTCATTTCTATGTTTAGTGACAGGATATAATATTCATTTTGGAGTGTTATGTATACCTCGTATTCACTTCAAAAGAATGTAAATGCGACACTTCCTTGCTAGGAAATATTGTTTGCAGATGTCTACGTATCGTAGCAATAGAGTTCTAATGCTTCTTAAAACGTGATGTCGCATTTCATTTCTATGTTTCGTGGTAAGATATAATATTCATTTTGTTGTGTTATGTATACCTCGTGTTCACTTCAAAAGAATGTAAATGCGACACATACATTCTAGGAAATAGCGTTTTCAGATGTCTACGTATCGTAGCAATAGAGTTCTAATGCTACCTAAAACGCGATATCGCATCTCACTTCTATGTTTCATGATAAGATATAATATTCATTGCGAAGGGTCATGTATTCCTCGTATTCACTTCAAAAGAATGTAAATGCGACACATACATGCTAGGAAATAGCGTTTGCAGATGTCTACGTATCGTAGCAATAGAGTTCTAATGCTTCTTAAAACGAGATGTCGCATTTCATACCTATGTTTCGTGATATGATAAAATATTCATTTTGGAGAGTTATGTATACCTCGTATTCACTTCAAAAGAATGTAAATGCGACACTTCCATGCTAGGAAATAGCGTTCGCAGATGTCTACGGATCGTAGCAATAGAGTTCTAATGCTTCCTAAAACGCGATATCGCATCTCACTCCTAAGTTTCATGATAAGATATAATATTCATTGCGAAGGGTCATGTATACCTCGTGTTCACTTCAAAAGAATGTAAATGCGACACATACATGCTAGGAAATATTGTTTGCAGATGTCTACGTATCGTAGCAATGGATTTCTAATGCTTCCTAATACGCGATATCGCATCACACTTCTATGTTTCATGATAAGATATAATATTCATTGCGAAGTGTCATGTATACCTCGTATTCAATTCAAAGAAATGTAAATGCGACACTTCTATCCTAGGAAATAGCGTTTGCAGATGTCTGCGTATCGTAGCAATAGAGTTCTAATGCTTCTTAAAACGAGATGTCGCATTCCATTTCTATGTTTCGTGATATGATATAATATTCATTTTGGAGTGTTATGTATACCTCGTACACACTTCAAAAGAATGTAAATGTAACATGCTAGGAAATGGCGTTTGCAGATGTCTACGTATCGTAGCAATAGAGTTCTAATGCTTCTTAAAACGAGATGTCGCATTTCATTTCTATGTTTAGTGATAAGATATAATATTCATTTTGGAGTGTTATGTATACTTCGTATTCACTTCAAAAGAATGTAAATGCGACACTTCCTTGCTTGGAAATATTGTTTGCAGATGTCTACGAATCGTAGCAATAGAGTTCTAATGCTTCTTAAAACGTGATGTCGCATTTCATTTCTATGTTTCGTGATAAGATATGAAATTCATTTTAGGAGTCTTATGTATACCTCGCATTCACTTCAAAAGAATGTAAATGTGACACTTCCATGCTAGGAAATAGCGTTTGCAGATGTCTACGTATCGCAGCAATAGTGTTCTAATGCTTCTTAAAACGAGATGTCGCATTTCATTCCTATGTTTCGTGATAAGGTATAATATTCATTGTAGTGTGTTATGTATACCTCGTATTCACTTCAAAAGAATGTAAATGCTATACTTCCATGCTAGGAAATAGCGTTTGCAGATGTCTACGGATCCTAGCAATAGAGTTCTAATGCTTCCTAAAACGCGATATCGCATCTCACTTCTATGTTTCATGATAAGATATAATATTCATTGCGAAGTGTCATGTGTACCTCGTATTCACTTCAAACAAATGTAAATGCGACACTTCCATGCTAGGAAATAGCGTTTGCAGATGTCTACGGATCGTAGCAATAGAGTTCTAATGCTTCCTAAAACGCGATATCGCAGCTCACTCCTAAGTTTCATGATAAGATATAATATTCATTGCGAAGGGTCATGTATACCTCGTGTTCACTTCAAAAGAATGTAAGTGCGACACATACATGCTAGGAAATAGCGTTTGCAGATGTCTACGTATCGTAGCAATGGATTTCTAATGCTTCCTAAAACGCGATATCGCATCACACTTCTATGTTTCATGATAAGATATAATATTCATTGCGAAATGTCATGTATACCTCGTATTCAATTCAAAGAAATGTAAATGCGACATTTCCATGCTAGGAAATAGCGTTTGCAGATGTCTACGTATCGTAGCAATATAGTTCTAATGCTTCTTAAAACGCGATATCGCATCTCACTTCTATGTTTCATGATAAGATATAATATTCATTGCGAAGTGTCATGTATACCTCGTATTCACTTCAAAAGAATGTAAATGCGACACTTACATGCTAGGAATTAGCGTTTGCAGGTGTGTACGTATCGTAGCAATAGAGTTATAATGCTTCCTAAACGCGATATCGCATCTCACTTCTATGTTTCATGATAAGATATAATATTCATTGCGAAGGGTCATGTATGCCTCGTATTCACTTCAAAAGAATGTAAATGCGACACATACATGCTAGGAAATAGCGTTTGCATATGTCTACGTATCGTAGCAATAGAGTTCTAACGCTTCTTAAAACGAGATGTCGCATTCCATTTCTATGTTTCGTGATATGATATAATATTCATTTTGGAGTGTTACGTATACCTCCTACACACTTCAACAGAATGTAAATGTGACACTTCCATGCTAGGAAATAGCGGTTGCAGATGTCTACGTACCGTAGCAGTAGAGTTCTAATGCTTCTTAAAACGAGATGTCGCATTTCATTTCTATGTTTAGTGACAGGATATAATATTCATTTTGGAGTGTTATGTATACCTCGTATTCACTTCAAAAGAATGTAAATGCGACACTTCCTTGCTAGGAAATATTGTTTGCAGATGTCTACGTATCGTAGCAATAGAGTTCTAATGCTTCTTAAAACGTGATGTCGCATTTCATTTCTATGTTTCGTGGTAAGATATAATATTCATTTTGTTGTGTTATGTATACCTCGTGTTCACTTCAAAAGAATGTAAATGCGACACATACATTCTAGGAAATAGCGTTTTCAGATGTCTACGTATCGTAGCAATAGAGTTCTAATGCTACCTAAAACGCGATATCGCATCTCACTTCTATGTTTCATGATAAGATATAATATTCATTGCGAAGGGTCATGTATTCCTCGTATTCACTTCAAAAGAATGTAAATGCGACACATACATGCTAGGAAATAGCGTTTGCAGATGTCTACGTATCGTAGCAATAGAGTTCTAATGCTTCTTAAAACGAGATGTCGCATTTCATACCTATGTTTCGTGATATGATAAAATATTCATTTTGGAGTGTTATGTATACCTCGTACTCACTTCAAAAGAATGTAAATGTGACACTTCCATGCTAGGAAATAGCGTTTGCAGATTTCTACGTATCGTAGCAATAGAGTTCTAATGCTTCTTAAAACGAGATGTCGCATTTCATTTCTATGTTTAGTGACAAGATATAATATTCATTTTGGAGAGTTATGTATACCTCGTATTCACTTCAAAAGAATGTAAATGTGACACTTCCATGCTAGGAAATAGCGTTTGCAGATGTCTACGGATCGTAGCAATATATTTCTAATGCTTCCTAAAACGCGATATCGCATCTCACTTCTATGTTTCATGATAAGATATAATATTCATTGCGAAGGGTCATGTATTCCTCGTGCTCACTTCAAAAGAATGTAAATGCGACACATAGATGCTAGGAAATAGCGTTTGCAGATGTCTACGTATCGTAGCAATGGATTTCTAACGCTTCCTAAAACGCGATATTGCATCGCACTTCTATGTTTCATGATAAGATATAATATTCATTGCGAAGTGTCATGTATACCTCGTATTCACTTCAAAGAAATGTAAATGCGACACTTCCATGCTAGGAAATAGCGTTTGCAGATGTCTACGTATCGTAGCAACAGAGTTCTAATGCTTCCTAAAACGCGATATCGCATCACACTTCTATGTTTCATGATAAGATATAATATTCATTGCAAAGTGTCATGTATACCTCGTATTCACTTCAAAGAAATGTAGATGCGACACTTCCATGCTAGGAAATAGCGTTTGCAGAGGTCTACGTAACGTAGCAATAGAGTTCTAATGCTTCTTAAAACGAGATGTCGCATTTCATATCTATGTTTCGTGATAAGATATAATATTCATTGCGGAGTATCATGTATGCCTCGTATTCACTTCAAAAGAATGTAAATGCGACACATACATGCTAGGAAATAGCGTTTGCATATGTCTACGTATCGTAGCAATAGAGTTCTAACGCTTCTTAAAACGAGATGTCGCATTCCATTTCTATGTTTCGTGATATGATATAATATTCATTTTGGAGTGTTACGTATACCTCCTACACACTTCAACAGAATGTAAATGTGACACTTCCATGCTAGGAAATAGCGGTTGCAGATGTCTACGTACCGTAGCAGTAGAGTTCTAATGCTTCTTAAAACGAGATGTCGCATTTCATTTCTATGTTTAGTGACAGGATATAATATTCATTTTGGAGTGTTATGTATACCTCGTACTCATTTCAAAAGAATGTAAATGCGACACTTCCTTGCTAGGAAATATTGTTTGCAGATGTCTACGTATCGTAGCAATAGAGTTCTAATGCTTCTTAAAACGTGATGTCGCATTTCATTTCTATGTTTCGTGGTAAGATATAATATTCATTTTGTTGTGTTATGTATACCTCGTGTTCACTTCAAAAGAATGTAAATGCGACACATACATTCTAGGAAATAGCGTTTGCAGATGTCTACGTATCGTAGCAATAGAGTTCTAATGCTACCTAAAACGCGATATCGCATCTCACTTCTATGTTTCATGATAAGATATAATATTCATTGCGAAGGGTCATGTATTCCTCGTATTCACTTCAAAAGAATGTAAATGCGACACATACATGCTAGGAAATAGCGTTTGCAGATGTCTACGTATCGTAGCAATAGAGTTCTAATGCTTCTTAAAACGAGATGTCGCATTTCATACCTATGTTTCGTGATATGATAAAATATTCATTTGGGAGTGTTATGTATACCTCGTACTCACTTCAAAAGAATGTAAATGTGACACTTCCATGCTAGGAAATAGCGTTTGCAGATTTCTACGTATCGTAGCAATAGAGTTCTAATGCTTCTTAAAACGAGATGTCGCATTTCATTTCTATGTTTAGTGACAAGATATAATATTCATTTTGGAGAGTTATGTATATCTCGTATTCACTTCAAAAGAATGTAAATGTGACACTTCCATGCTAGGAAATAGCGTTTGCAGATGTCTACGGATCGTAGCAATAGATTTCTAATGCTTCCTAAAACGCGATATCGCATCTCACTTCTATGTTTCATGATAAGATATAATATTCATTGCGAAGGGTCATGTATTCCTCGTACTCACTTCAAAAGAATGTAAATGTGACACTTCCATGCTAGGAAATAGCGTTTGCAGATTTCTACGTATCGTAGCAATAGAGTTCTAATGCTTCTTAAAACGAGATGTCGCATTTCATTTCTATGTTTAGTGACAAGATATAATATTCATTTTGGAGAGTTATGTATACCTCGTATTCACTTCAAAAGAATGTAAATGTGACACTTCCATGCTAGGAAATAGCGTTTGCAGATGTCTACGGATCGTAGCAATAGATTTCTAATGCTTCCTAAAAGGCGATATCGCATCTCACTCCTATGTTTCATGATAAGATATAATATTCATTGCGAAGGGTCATGTATTCCTCGTGTTCACTTCAAAAGAATGTAAATGCGACACATAGATGCTAGGAAATAGCGTTTGCAGATGTCTACGTATCGTAGCAATGGATTTCTAACGCTTCCTAAAACGCGATATTGCATCGCACTTCTATGTTTCATGATAAGATATAATATTCATTGCGAAGTGTCATGTATACCTCGTATTCACTTCAAAGAAATGTAAATGCGACACTTCCATGCTAGGAAATAGCGTTTGCAGAGGTCTACGTAACGTAGCAATAGAGTTCTAATGCTTCTTAAAACGAGATGTCGCATTTCATATCTATGTTTCGTGATAAGATATAATATTCATTGCGGAGTATCATGTATACGTCGTATTCACTTCAAAAGAATGTAAATGCGACACTTACATGCTAGGAAATAGCGTTTGCAGATGTCTACGTATCGCAGCAATAGTGTTCTAATGCTTCTTAAAACGAAATGTCGCATATCATTTCTATGTTTCGTGATAAGGTATAATATTCATTGTAGAGTGTTATGTATACCTCGTATTCACTTCAAAAGAATGTAAATGCGACACTTCCATGCTAGGAAATAGCGTTTGCAGATGTCTACGTATCGTAGCAATAGTGTTCTAATGCTTCATAAAACGAGATGTCGCATTTCATTTCTATGTTTAGTGATAAGACATAATATTCATTTTGGAGTGTTATGTATACCTCGTATTCACTTCAAAAGAATGTAAATGCGACACTTCCTTGCTAGGAAATATTGTTTGCAAATGTGTACGTATCGTAGCAATAGAGTTCTAATGCTTCTTAAAACGTGATGTCGCATTTCATTTCTATGTTTCGTGATAAGATATAATATTCATTTTGGAGTGTTATGTATACCTCGTATTCACTTCAAAAGAATGTAAATGTGACACTTCCATGCTAGGAAGTAGCGTTTGCAGATGTCTACGTATCGCAGCAATAGTGTTGTAATTCTTCTTAAAACGAGATGTCGCATTTCCTTTCTATGTTTCGTGATAAGGTATAATATTCATTGTAGAGTGTCATGTATTCCTCGTATTCACTTCAAAAGAATGTAAATGCGACACTTCCTTGCTAGGAAATATTGTTTGCAGATATGTACGTATCGTAGCAATAGAGTTCTAATGCTGATAAAAACGTGATGTCGCATTTCATTTCTATGTTTCGTGATAAGATATAACATTCATTTTGGAGTGTTATGTATACCTCGTATTCACTTCAAAAGAATGTAAATGTGACACTTCCATGCTAGGAAATAGCGTTTGCAGATGTCTACGTATCGTAGCAATAGAGTTCTAATGCTTCATAAAACGAGATGTCCCATTTCATTTCTATGTTTTGTGATAAGATATAATATTCATTTTAGAGTGTTATGTATACCTCGTATTCACTTCAAAAGAATGTAAATGCGACACTTCCATGCTAGGAAATAGCGTTTGCAGATGTCTACGTATCGTAGCAATAGAGTTCTAATGCTTCATAAAACGAGATGTCCCATTTCATTTCTTTGTTTTGTGATAAGATATAATATTCATTTTAGAGTGTTATGTATACCTCGTATTCACTTCAAAAGAATGTAAATGCGACACTTCCATGCTAGGAAATAGCGTTTGCAGATGTCTACGTATCGTAGCAACAGAGTTCTAATGCTTCCTAAAACGCGATATCGCATCACACTTCTATGTTTCATGATAAGATATAATATTCATTGCAAAGTGTCATGTATACCTCGTATTCACTTCAAAGAAATGTAGATGCGACACTTCCATGCTAGGAAATAGCGTTTGCAGAGGTCTACGTAACGCAGCAATAGAGTTCTAATGCTTCTTAAAACGAGATGTCGCATTTCATATCTATGTTTCGTGATAAGATATAATATTCATTGCGGAGTATCATGTATACTTCGTATTCACTTCAAAAGAATGTAAATGCGACACTTACATGCTAGGAAATAGCGTTTGCAGATGTCTACGTATCGCAGCAATAGTGTTCTAATGCTTCTTAAAACGAAATGTCGCATTTCATTTCTATGTTTCGTGATAAGGTATAATATTCATTGTAGAGTGTTATGTATACCTCGTATTCACTTCAAAAGAATGTAAATGCGACACTTCCATGCTAGGAAATAGCGTTTGCAGATGTCTACGTATCGTAGCAATAGAGTTCTAATGCTTCATAAAACGAGATGTCGCATTTCATTTCTATGTTTAGTGATAAGACATAATATTCATTTTGGAGTGTTATGTATACCTCGTATTCACTTCAAAAGAATGTAAATGCGACACTTCCTTGCTAGGAAATATTGTTTGCAGATGTGTACGTATCGTGGCAATAGAGTTCTAATGCTTCTTAAAACGTGATGTCGCATTTCATTTCTATGTTTCGTGATAAGATATAATATTCATTTTGGAGTGTTATGTATACCTCGTATTCACTTCAAAAGAATGTAAATGTGACACTTCCATGCTAGGAAGTAGCGTTTGCAGATGTCTACGTATCGCAGCAATAGTGTTGTAATGCTTCTTAAAACGAGATGTCGCATTTCCTTTCTATGTTTCGTGATAAGGTATAATATTCATTGTAGAGTGTTATGTATTCCTCGTATTCACTTCAAAAGAATGTAAATGCGACACTTCCTTGCTAGGAAATATTGTTTGCAGATGTGTACGTATCGTAGCAATAGAGTTCTAATGCTGATTAAAACGTGATGTCGCATTTCATTTCTATGTTTCGTGATAAGATATAACATTCATTTTGGAGTGTTATGTGTACCTCGTATTCACTTCAAAAGAATGTAAATGTGACACTTCCATGCTAGGAAATAGCGTTTGCAAATGTCTACGTATCGCAGCAATAGTGTTCTAATGCTTCTTAAAACGAGATGTCGCATTTCCTTTCTATGTTTCGTGATAAGGTATAATATTCATTGTAGAGTGTTATGTATACCTCGTATTCACTTCAAAAGAATGTAAATGCGACACTTCCATGCTAGGAAATAGCGTTTGCAGATGTCTACGTATCGTAGCAATAGAGTTCTAATGCTTCATAAAACGAGATGTCCCATTTCATTTCTATGTTTTGTGATAAGATATAATATTCATTTTAGAGTGTTATGTATACCTCGTATTCACTTCAAAAGAATGTAAATGCGACACTTCCTTGCTAGGAAATATTGTTTGCAGATGTGTACGTATCGTAGCAGTAGACTTCTAATGCTTCTTAAAACGTGATGTCGCATTTCATTTCTATGTTTCGTGATAAGGTATAATATTCATTTTGGAGTGTTATGTATACCTCGTATTCTCTTCAAAAGAATGTAAATGTGACTCTTCCATGCTAGGAAATAGCGTTTGCAGATGTCTACGTATCGCAGCAATAGTGTTGTAATGCTTCTTAAAACGAGATGTCGCATTTCCTTTCTATGTTTCGTGATAAGGTATAATATTCATTGTAGGGTGTTATGTATTCCTCGTATTCACTTCAAAAGAATGTAAATGCGACACTTCCTTGCTAGGAGATATTGTTTGCAGATGTGTACGTATCGTAGCAATAGAGTTCTAATGCTTCTTAAAACGTGATGTCGCATTTCATTCCTATGTTTCGTGATCAGATATAATATTCATTTTGGAGTGTTATGTATACCTCGTATTCACTTCAAAAGAATGTAAATGCGACACTTCCATGCTAGGAAATAGCGTTTGCAGATTTCTACGTATCGTAGCAATAGAGTTCTAATGCTTCTTAAAACGAGATGTCGCATTTCATTTCTATGTTTAGTGACAAGATATAATATTCATTTTGGAGAGTTATGTATACCTCGTATTCACTTCAAAAGAATGTAAATGTGACACTTCCATGCTAGGAAATAGCGTTTGCAGATGTCTACGGATCGTAGCAATAGATTTCTAATGCTTCCTAAAAGGCGATATCGCATCTCACTCCTATGTTTCATGATAAGATATAATATTCATTGCGAAGGGTCATGTATTCCTCGTGTTCACTTCAAAAGAATGTAAATGCGACACATAGATGCTAGGAAATAGCGTTTGCAGATGTCTACGTATCGTAGCAATGGATTTCTAACGCTTCCTAAAACGCGATATTGCATCGCACTTCTATGTTTCATGATAAGATATAATATTCATTGCGAAGTGTCATGTATACCTCGTATTCACTTCAAAGAAATGTAAATGCGACACTTCCATGCTAGGAAATAGCGTTTGCAGAGGTCTACGTAACGTAGCAATAGAGTTCTAATGCTTCTTAAAACGAGATGTCGCATTTCATATCTATGTTTCGTGATAAGATATAATATTCATTGCGGAGTATCATGTATACGTCGTATTCACTTCAAAAGAATGTAAATGCGACACTTACATGCTAGGAAATAGCGTTTGCAGATGTCTACGTATCGCAGCAATAGTGTTCTAATGCTTCTTAAAACGAAATGTCGCATATCATTTCTATGTTTCGTGATAAGGTATAATATTCATTGTAGAGTGTTATGTATACCTCGTATTCACTTCAAAAGAATGTAAATGCGACACTTCCATGCTAGGAAATAGCGTTTGCAGATGTCTACGTATCGTAGCAATAGTGTTCTAATGCTTCATAAAACGAGATGTCGCATTTCATTTCTATGTTTAGTGATAAGACATAATATTCATTTTGGAGTGTTATGTATACCTCGTATTCACTTCAAAAGAATGTAAATGCGACACTTCCTTGCTAGGAAATATTGTTTGCAAATGTGTACGTATCGTAGCAATAGAGTTCTAATGCTTCTTAAAACGTGATGTCGCATTTCATTTCTATGTTTCGTGATAAGATATAATATTCATTTTGGAGTGTTATGTATACCTCGTATTCACTTCAAAAGAATGTAAATGTGACACTTCCATGCTAGGAAGTAGCGTTTGCAGATGTCTACGTATCGCAGCAATAGTGTTGTAATTCTTCTTAAAACGAGATGTCGCATTTCCTTTCTATGTTTCGTGATAAGGTATAATATTCATTGTAGAGTGTCATGTATTCCTCGTATTCACTTCAAAAGAATGTAAATGCGACACTTCCTTGCTAGGAAATATTGTTTGCAGATATGTACGTATCGTAGCAATAGAGTTCTAATGCTGATAAAAACGTGATGTCGCATTTCATTTCTATGTTTCGTGATAAGATATAACATTCATTTTGGAGTGTTATGTATACCTCGTATTCACTTCAAAAGAATGTAAATGTGACACTTCCATGCTAGGAAATAGCGTTTGCAGATGTCTACGTATCGTAGCAATAGAGTTCTAATGCTTCATAAAACGAGATGTCCCATTTCATTTCTATGTTTTGTGATAAGATATAATATTCATTTTAGAGTGTTATGTATACCTCGTATTCACTTCAAAAGAATGTAAATGCGACACTTCCATGCTAGGAAATAGCGTTTGCAGATGTCTACGTATCGTAGCAATAGAGTTCTAATGCTTCATAAAACGAGATGTCCCATTTCATTTCTTTGTTTTGTGATAAGATATAATATTCATTTTAGAGTGTTATGTATACCTCGTATTCACTTCAAAAGAATGTAAATGCGACACTTCCATGCTAGGAAATAGCGTTTGCAGATGTCTACGTATCGTAGCAACAGAGTTCTAATGCTTCCTAAAACGCGATATCGCATCACACTTCTATGTTTCATGATAAGATATAATATTCATTGCGAAGGGTCATGTATTCCTCGTATTCACTTCAAAAGAATGTAAATGCGACACATACATGCTAGGAAATAGCGTTTGCAGATGTCTACGTATCGTAGCAATAGAGTTCTAATGCTTCTTAAAACGAGATGTCGCATTTCATACCTATGTTTCGTGATATGATAAAATATTCATTTTGGAGTGTTATGTATACCTCGTACTCACTTCAAAAGAATGTAAATGTGACACTTCCATGCTAGGAAATAGCGTTTGCAGATTTCTACGTATCGTAGCAATAGAGTTCTAATGCTTCTTAAAACGAGATGTCGCATTTCATTTCTATGTTTAGTGACAAGATATAATATTCATTTTGGAGAGTTATGTATACCTCGTATTCACTTCAAAAGAATGTAAATGTGACACTTCCATGCTAGGAAATAGCGTTTGCAGATGTCTACGGATCGTAGCAATATATTTCTAATGCTTCCTAAAACGCGATATCGCATCTCACTTCTATGTTTCATGATAAGATATAATATTCATTGCGAAGGGTCATGTATTCCTCGTGCTCACTTCAAAAGAATGTAAATGCGACACATAGATGCTAGGAAATAGCGTTTGCAGATGTCTACGTATCGTAGCAATGGATTTCTAACGCTTCCTAAAACGCGATATTGCATCGCACTTCTATGTTTCATGATAAGATATAATATTCATTGCGAAGTGTCATGTATACCTCGTATTCACTTCAAAGAAATGTAAATGCGACACTTCCATGCTAGGAAATAGCGTTTGCAGATGTCTACGTATCGTAGCAACAGAGTTCTAATGCTTCCTAAAACGCGATATCGCATCACACTTCTATGTTTCATGATAAGATATAATATTCATTGCAAAGTGTCATGTATACCTCGTATTCACTTCAAAGAAATGTAGATGCGACACTTCCATGCTAGGAAATAGCGTTTGCAGAGGTCTACGTAACGTAGCAATAGAGTTCTAATGCTTCTTAAAACGAGATGTCGCATTTCATATCTATGTTTCGTGATAAGATATAATATTCATTGCGGAGTATCATGTATGCCTCGTATTCACTTCAAAAGAATGTAAATGCGACACATACATGCTAGGAAATAGCGTTTGCATATGTCTACGTATCGTAGCAATAGAGTTCTAACGCTTCTTAAAACGAGATGTCGCATTCCATTTCTATGTTTCGTGATATGATATAATATTCATTTTGGAGTGTTACGTATACCTCCTACACACTTCAACAGAATGTAAATGTGACACTTCCATGCTAGGAAATAGCGGTTGCAGATGTCTACGTACCGTAGCAGTAGAGTTCTAATGCTTCTTAAAACGAGATGTCGCATTTCATTTCTATGTTTAGTGACAGGATATAATATTCATTTTGGAGTGTTATGTATACCTCGTACTCATTTCAAAAGAATGTAAATGCGACACTTCCTTGCTAGGAAATATTGTTTGCAGATGTCTACGTATCGTAGCAATAGAGTTCTAATGCTTCTTAAAACGTGATGTCGCATTTCATTTCTATGTTTCGTGGTAAGATATAATATTCATTTTGTTGTGTTATGTATACCTCGTGTTCACTTCAAAAGAATGTAAATGCGACACATACATTCTAGGAAATAGCGTTTGCAGATGTCTACGTATCGTAGCAATAGAGTTCTAATGCTACCTAAAACGCGATATCGCATCTCACTTCTATGTTTCATGATAAGATATAATATTCATTGCGAAGGGTCATGTATTCCTCGTATTCACTTCAAAAGAATGTAAATGCGACACATACATGCTAGGAAATAGCGTTTGCAGATGTCTACGTATCGTAGCAATAGAGTTCTAATGCTTCTTAAAACGAGATGTCGCATTTCATACCTATGTTTCGTGATATGATAAAATATTCATTTGGGAGTGTTATGTATACCTCGTACTCACTTCAAAAGAATGTAAATGTGACACTTCCATGCTAGGAAATAGCGTTTGCAGATTTCTACGTATCGTAGCAATAGAGTTCTAATGCTTCTTAAAACGAGATGTCGCATTTCATTTCTATGTTTAGTGACCAGATATAATATTCATTTTGGAGAGTTATGTATATCTCGTATTCACTTCAAAAGAATGTAAATGTGACACTTCCATGCTAGGAAATAGCGTTTGCAGATGTCTACGGATCGTAGCAATAGATTTCTAATGCTTCCTAAAACGCGATATCGCATCTCACTTCTATGTTTCATGATAAGATATAATATTCATTGCGAAGGGTCATGTATTCCTCGTACTCACTTCAAAAGAATGTAAATGTGACACTTCCATGCTAGGAAATAGCGTTTGCAGATTTCTACGTATCGTAGCAATAGAGTTCTAATGCTTCTTAAAACGAGATGTCGCATTTCATTTCTATGTTTAGTGACAAGATATAATATTCATTTTGGAGAGTTATGTATACCTCGTATTCACTTCAAAAGAATGTAAATGTGACACTTCCATGCTAGGAAATAGCGTTTGCAGATGTCTACGGATCGTAGCAATAGATTTCTAATGCTTCCTAAAAGGCGATATCGCATCTCACTCCTATGTTTCATGATAAGATATAATATTCATTGCGAAGGGTCATGTATTCCTCGTGTTCACTTCAAAAGAATGTAAATGCGACACATAGATGCTAGGAAATAGCGTTTGCAGATGTCTACGTATCGTAGCAATGGATTTCTAACGCTTCCTAAAACGCGATATTGCATCGCACTTCTATGTTTCATGATAAGATATAATATTCATTGCGAAGTGTCATGTATACCTCGTATTCACTTCAAAGAAATGTAAATGCGACACTTCCATGCTAGGAAATAGCGTTTGCAGAGGTCTACGTAACGTAGCAATAGAGTTCTAATGCTTCTTAAAACGAGATGTCGCATTTCATATCTATGTTTCGTGATAAGATATAATATTCATTGCGGAGTATCATGTATACGTCGTATTCACTTCAAAAGAATGTAAATGCGACACTTACATGCTAGGAAATAGCGTTTGCAGATGTCTACGTATCGCAGCAATAGTGTTCTAATGCTTCTTAAAACGAAATGTCGCATATCATTTCTATGTTTCGTGATAAGGTATAATATTCATTGTAGAGTGTTATGTATACCTCGTATTCACTTCAAAAGAATGTAAATGCGACACTTCCATGCTAGGAAATAGCGTTTGCAGATGTCTACGTATCGTAGCAATAGTGTTCTAATGCTTCATAAAACGAGATGTCGCATTTCATTTCTATGTTTAGTGATAAGACATAATATTCATTTTGGAGTGTTATGTATACCTCGTATTCACTTCAAAAGAATGTAAATGCGACACTTCCTTGCTAGGAAATATTGTTTGCAAATGTGTACGTATCGTAGCAATAGAGTTCTAATGCTTCTTAAAACGTGATGTCGCATTTCATTTCTATGTTTCGTGATAAGATATAATATTCATTTTGGAGTGTTATGTATACCTCGTATTCACTTCAAAAGAATGTAAATGTGACACTTCCATGCTAGGAAGTAGCGTTTGCAGATGTCTACGTATCGCAGCAATAGTGTTGTAATTCTTCTTAAAACGAGATGTCGCATTTCCTTTCTATGTTTCGTGATAAGGTATAATATTCATTGTAGAGTGTCATGTATTCCTCGTATTCACTTCAAAAGAATGTAAATGCGACACTTCCTTGCTAGGAAATATTGTTTGCAGATATGTACGTATCGTAGCAATAGAGTTCTAATGCTGATAAAAACGTGATGTCGCATTTCATTTCTATGTTTCGTGATAAGATATAACATTCATTTTGGAGTGTTATGTATACCTCGTATTCACTTCAAAAGAATGTAAATGTGACACTTCCATGCTAGGAAATAGCGTTTGCAGATGTCTACGTATCGTAGCAATAGAGTTCTAATGCTTCATAAAACGAGATGTCCCATTTCATTTCTATGTTTTGTGATAAGATATAATATTCATTTTAGAGTGTTATGTATACCTCGTATTCACTTCAAAAGAATGTAAATGCGACACTTCCATGCTAGGAAATAGCGTTTGCAGATGTCTACGTATCGTAGCAATAGAGTTCTAATGCTTCATAAAACGAGATGTCCCATTTCATTTCTTTGTTTTGTGATAAGATATAATATTCATTTTAGAGTGTTATGTATACCTCGTATTCACTTCAAAAGAATGTAAATGCGACACTTCCATGCTAGGAAATAGCGTTTGCAGATGTCTACGTATCGTAGCAACAGAGTTCTAATGCTTCCTAAAACGCGATATCGCATCACACATCTATGTTTCATGATAAGATATAATATTCATTGCAAAGTGTCATGTATACCTCGTATTCACTTCAAAGAAATGTAGATGCGACACTTCCATGCTAGGAAATAGCGTTTGCAGAGGTCTACGTAACGCAGCAATAGAGTTCTAATGCTTCTTAAAACGAGATGTCGCATTTCATATCTATGTTTCGTGATAAGATATAATATTCATTGCGGAGTATCATGTATACTTCGTATTCACTTCAAAAGAATGTAAATGCGACACTTACATGCTAGGAAATAGCGTTTGCAGATGTCTACGTATCGCAGCAATAGTGTTCTAATGCTTCTTAAAACGAAATGTCGCATTTCATTTCTATGTTTCGTGATAAGGTATAATATTCATTGTAGAGTGTTATGTATACCTCGTATTCACTTCAAAAGAATGTAAATGCGACACTTCCATGCTAGGAAATAGCGTTTGCAGATGTCTACGTATCGTAGCAATAGAGTTCTAATGCTTCATAAAACGAGATGTCGCATTTCATTTCTATGTTTAGTGATAAGACATAATATTCATTTTGGAGTGTTATGTATACCTCGTATTCACTTCAAAAGAATGTAAATGCGACACTTCCTTGCTAGGAAATATTGTTTGCAGATGTGTACGTATCGTGGCAATAGAGTTCTAATGCTTCTTAAAACGTGATGTCGCATTTCATTTCTATGTTTCGTGATAAGATATAATATTCATTTTGGAGTGTTATGTATACCTCGTATTCACTTCAAAAGAATGTAAATGTGACACTTCCATGCTAGGAAGTAGCGTTTGCAGATGTCTACGTATCGCAGCAATAGTGTTGTAATGCTTCTTAAAACGAGATGTCGCATTTCCTTTCTATGTTTCGTGATAAGGTATAATATTCATTGTAGAGTGTTATGTATTCCTCGTATTCACTTCAAAAGAATGTAAATGCGACACTTCCTTGCTAGGAAATATTGTTTGCAGATGTGTACGTATCGTAGCAATAGAGTTCTAATGCTGATTAAAACGTGATGTCGCATTTCATTTCTATGTTTCGTGATAAGATATAACATTCATTTTGGAGTGTTATGTGTACCTCGTATTCACTTCAAAAGAATGTAAATGTGACACTTCCATGCTAGGAAATAGCGTTTGCAAATGTCTACGTATCGCAGCAATAGTGTTCTAATGCTTCTTAAAACGAGATGTCGCATTTCCTTTCTATGTTTCGTGATAAGGTATAATATTCATTGTAGAGTGTTATGTATACCTCGTATTCACTTCAAAAGAATGTAAATGCGACACTTCCATGCTAGGAAATAGCGTTTGCAGATGTCTACGTATCGTAGCAATAGAGTTCTAATGCTTCATAAAACGAGATGTCCCATTTCATTTCTATGTTTTGTGATAAGATATAATATTCATTTTAGAGTGTTATGTATACCTCGTATTCACTTCAAAAGAATGTAAATGCGACACTTCCTTGCTAGGAAATATTGTTTGCAGATGTGTACGTATCGTAGCAGTAGACTTCTAATGCTTCTTAAAACGTGATGTCGCATTTCATTTCTATGTTTCGTGATAAGGTATAATATTCATTTTGGAGTGTTATGTATACCTCGTATTCTCTTCAAAAGAATGTAAATGTGACTCTTCCATGCTAGGAAATAGCGTTTGCAGATGTCTACGTATCGCAGCAATAGTGTTGTAATGCTTCTTAAAACGAGATGTCGCATTTCCTTTCTATGTTTCGTGATAAGGTATAATATTCATTGTAGGGTGTTATGTATTCCTCGTATTCACTTCAAAAGAATGTAAATGCGACACTTCCTTGCTAGGAGATATTGTTTGCAGATGTGTACGTATCGTAGCAATAGAGTTCTAATGCTTCTTAAAACGTGATGTCGCATTTCATTCCTATGTTTCGTGATCAGATATAATATTCATTTTGGAGTGTTATGTATACCTCGTATTCACTTCAAAAGAATGTAAATGTGACACTTCCATGCTAGGAAATAGCGTTTGCAAATGTCTACGTATCGCAGCAATAGTGTTCTAATGCTTCTTAAAACGAGATGTCGCATTTCCTTTCTACGTTTCGTGATAAGGTATAATATTCATTGTAGAGTGTTATGTATACCTCGTATTCACATCAAAAGAATGTAAATGCTATACTTCCCTGCTAGGAAATAGCGTTTGCAGGTGTCTATGTATCGTAGCAATAGCGTTGTAATGCTTCCTAATACGCGATATCGCATCTCACTTCTAGTTTCATGATAAGATATAATATTCATTGTGAAGGGTCATGTATACCTCGTATTCACTTCAAAAGAATGTAAATGCGACACATACATGCTAGGAAATAGCGTTTGCAGATGTCTACGTATCGTAGCAATAGAGTTCTAATGCTTCTTAAAACGTGATGTCGCATTTCATTTCTATGTTTCGTGATAAGATATAACATTCATTTTGGAGTGTTATGTATACCTCGTATTCACTTCAAAAGAATGTAAATGTGACACTTCCATGCTAGGATATAGCGGTTGCAAATGTCTACGTATCGCAGCAATAGTGTTCTAATGCTTCTTAAAACGAGATGTCGCATTTCCTTTCTATGTTTCGTGATAAGGTATAATATTCATTGTAGAGTGTTATGTATACCTCGTATTCACTTCAAAAGAATGTAAATGCGACACTTCCATGCTAGGAAATAGCGTTTGCAGATGTCTACGTATCGTAGCAATAGAGTTCTAATGCTTCATAAAACGAGATGTCGCATTTCATTTCTATGTTTTGTGATAAGATATAATATTCATTTTAGAGAGTTATGTATACCTCGTATTCACTTCAAAAGAATGTAAATGCGACACTTCCTTGCTAGGAAATATTGTTTGCAGATGTGTACGTATCGTAGCAGTAGAGTTCTAATGCTTCTTAAAACGTGATGTCGCATTTCATTTCTATGTTTCGTGATAAGATATAATATTCATTTTGGAGTGTTATGTATACCTCGTATTCTCTTCAAAAGAATGTAAATGTGACACTTCCATGCTAGGAAATAGCGTTTGCAGATGTCTACGTATCGCAGCAATAGTGTTGTAATGCTTCTTAAAACGAGATGTCGCATTTCCTTTCTATGTTTCGTGATAAGGTATAATATTCATTGTAGAGTGTTATGTATTCCTCGTATTCACTTCAAAAGAATGTAAATGCGACACTTCCTTGCTAGGAAATATTGTTTGCAGATGTGTACGTATCGTAGCAATACAGTTCTAATGCTTCTTAAAACGTGATGTCGCATTTCATTTCTATGTTTCGTGATCAGATATAATATTCATTTTGGAGTGTTATGTATACCTCGTACTCACTTCAAACGAATGTAAATGTGACACTTCCATGCTAGGAAATAGCGTTTGCAAATGTCTACGTATCGCAGCAATAGGGTTCTAATGCTTCTTAAAACGTGATGCCGCATTTCATTTGTATGTTTCGTGATAAGATATAATATTCATTTTGGAGTGTTATGTATACCTCGTATTCTCTTCAAAAGAATGTAAATGTGACACTTCCATGCTAGGAAATAGCGTTTGCAGATGTCTACGTATCGCAGCAATAGTGTTGTAATGCTTCTTAAAACGAGATGTCGCATTTCCTTTCTATGTTTCGTGATAAGGTATAATATTCATTGTAGAGTGTTATGTATTCCTCGTATTCACTTCAAAAGAATGTAAATGCGACACTTCCTTGCTAGGAAATATTGTTTGCAGATGTGTACGTATCGTAGCAATACAGTTCTAATGCTTCTTAAAACGTGATGTCGCATTTCATTTCTATGTTTCGTGATCAGATATAATATTCATTTTGGAGTGTTATGTATACCTCGTACTCACTTCAAACGAATGTAAATGTGACACTTCCATGCTAGGAAATAGCGTTTGCAAATGTCTACGTATCGCAGCAATAGGGTTCTAATGCTTCTTAAAACGTGATGCCGCATTTCATTTGTATGTTTCGTGATAAGATATAATATTCATTTTGGAGTGTTATGTATACCACGTATTCACTTCAAAAGAATGTAAATGTGACACTTCCTTTCTAGGAAATAGCGTTTGCAGATGTCTACGTATCATAGCAATAGATTTCTAATGCTTCTTAAAACGCGATATCGCATCTCACTTCTATGTTTCATGATAAGATATAATATTCACTGCGAAGGGTCATGTATACCTCGTATTCACTTCAAAAGAATGTAAATGCGACACTTACATGCTAGGAAATAGCGTTTGCAAGTGTCTACGTATCGTAGCAATAGAGTTCTAATGCTTCCTACAACGCGATATCGCATCTCGCATCTATGTTTCATGATAAGATATAATATTCAATGCGGAGTATCATGTATACCTCGTATTCACTTCAAAAGAATGTAAATGCGACACTTACATGCTAGGAAATAGCGTTTGCAGATGTCTACGTATCGCAGCAATAGTGTTCTAATGCTTCTTAAAACGAGATGTCGCATTTCATTTCTATGTTTCGTGATAAGGTATAATATTCATTGTAGAGTGTTATGTATACCTCGTATTCACTTCAAAAGAATGTAAATGCGACACTTCCATGCTAGGAAATAGCGTTTGCAGATGTCTACGTATCGTAGCAATAGAGTTCTAGTGCTTCATAAAACGAGATGTCGCATTTCATTTCTATGTTTAGTGATAAGACATAATATTCATTTTGGAGTGTTATGTATACCTCGTATTCACTTCAAAAGAATGTAAATGCGACACTTCCTTGCTAGGAAATATTGTTTGCAGATGTGTACGTATCGTAGCAATAGAGTTCTAATGCTTCTTAAAACGTGATGTCGCATTTCATTTCTATGTTTCGTGATAAGATATAATATTCATTTTGGAGTGTTATGTATACCTCGTATTCACTTCAAAAGAATGTAAATGTGACACTTCCATGCTAGGAAATAGCGTTTGCAGATGTCTACGTATCGCAGCAATAGTGTTCTAATGCTTCTTAAAACGAGATGTCGCATTTCATTTCTATGTTTCGTGATAAGGTATAATATTCATTGCAGAATGTTATGTATATCTCGTATTCACTTTACAAGAATGTAAATGCGACACTTCCATGCTAGGAAATAGCGTTTGCAGATGTCTACGGATCGTAGCAATAGAGATCTAATGCTTCCTAAAACGCGATAACGCATCTCACTTCTATGTTTCATGATAGGATATAATATTCATTGCGAAGTGTCATGTATATCTCGTATTCACTTCAAAGGAATGTAAACGCGACGCTTCCATGCCAGGAAATAGCGGTTGCAGATGTTTACGTATCGTAGCAATAGAGTTCTAATGCTTCTTAAAACGAGATGTCGCATTTCCTTTCTACGTTTCGTGATAAGGTATAATATTCATTGTAGAGTGTTATGTATACCTCGTATTCACATCAAAAGAATGTAAATGCTATACTTCCATGCTAGGAAATAGCGTTTGCAGATGTCTACGGATCGTAGCAATAGAGTTCTAATGCTTCCTAAAACGCGATATCGTATCTCACTTCTATGTTTCATGATAAGATATAATATTCATTGCGAAGGGTCATGTATACCTCGTGTTCACTTCAAAAGAATGTAAATGCGACACATACATGCTAGGAAATAGCGTTTGCAGATGTCTACGTATCGTAGCATCAGAGTTCTAATGCTTCCTAAAACGCGGTATCGCATCTCACATCTATGTTTCATGATAAGATATAATATTCATTGCGGAGTATCCTGTTTACCTCGTATTCACTTCAAAAGTATGTAAATGCGACACTTCCTGGCTAGGAAATATTGTTTGCAGATGTCTACGTATCGTAGAAATAGAGTTCTAATGCTTCTTAAAACGCGATATCGCATCTCACGTCTATGTTTCATGATAAGATATAATATTCATTGCGAATTGTCATGTATACCTCGTATTTACTTCAAAAGAATGTAAATGCGACACTTCCTTTCTAGGAAATAGCGTTTGCAGATGTCTACGTATCATAGCAATAGAGTTCTAATGCTTCTTAAAACGCGATATCGCATCTCACTTCTATGTTTCATGATAAGATATAATATTCATTGCGAAGTGTCATGTATACCTCGTATTCACTACAAAAGAATGTAAATGCGACACTTACATGCTAGGAAATAGCGTTTGCAGGTGTCTACGTATCGTATCAATAGAGTTGTAATGCTTCCTAAAACGCGATATCGCATCTCACTTCTAGTTTCATGATAAGATATAATATTCAATGTGAAGGGTCATGTATACCTCGTATTCACTTCAGAAGAATGTAAATGCGACACATACATGCTAGGAAATAGCGTTTGCAGATGTCTACGTATCGTAGCAATAGAGTTCTAATGCTTCTAAAAACGAGATGTCGCATTCCATTTCTATGTTTAGTGATAAGATATAATATTCATTTTGGAGTGTTATGTATACCTCGTATTCACTTCAAAAGAATGTAAATGCGACACTTCCTTGCTAGGAAATATTGTTTGCAGATGTCTACGTATCGTAGCAATAGAGTTCTAATGCTTCTTAAAACGTGATGCCGCATTTCATTTGTATGTTTCGTGATAAGATATAATATTCATTTTGGAGTGTTATGTATACCTCGTATTTACTTCAAAAGAATGTAAATGTGACACTTCCATGCTAGGAAATAGCATTTGCAGTTGTCTACGTATCGTAGCAATAGAGTTCTAATGCTTCTTAAAACGAGATGTCGCATTTCATTTCTATGTTTCGTGATAAGATATAATATTCATTTTGGAGTGTTATGTATACCTCGTATTCACTTCAAAAGAATGTAAATGTGACACTTCCATGCTAGGAAATAGCCTTTGCGGATGTCTACGTATCATAGCAATAGAGTTCTAATGCTTCTTAAAACGCGATATCGCATCTCACTTCTATGTTTCATGATAAGATATAATATTCATTGCGAAGTGTCATGTATACCTCGTATTCACTTCAAAAGAATGTAAATGCGACACTTACATGCTAGGAAATAGCGTTTGCAGGTGTCTACGTATCGTAGCAATAGAGTTCTAATGCTTCCTAATACGCGATATCGCATCTCACTTCTAGTTTCATGATAAGATATAATATTCATTGTGAAGGGTCATGTATACCTCGTATTCACTTCAAAAGCATGTAAATGCAACACATACATGCTAGGAAATAGCGTTTGCAGATGTCTACGTATCGTAGCAATAGAGTTCTAATGCTTCTTAAAACGAGATGTCGCATTTCATTTCTATGTTTAGTGATAAGATATAATATTCATTTTGGAGTGTTATGTATACATCGTATTCACTTCAAAAGAATGTAAATGCGACTCTTCCTTGCTAGGAAATATTGGTTGCAGATGTCTACGTATCGTAGCAATTGAGTTCTAATGCTTCTTAAAACGTGATGCCGCATTTCATTTGTATGTTTCATGATAAGATACAATATTCATTTTGGAGTGTTATGTATACCTCGTATTCACTTCAAAAGTATGTAAATGCGACACTTCCTCGCTAGGAAATATTGTTTGCAGATGTCTGCGTATCGTAGAAATAGAGTTCTAATGCTTCTTAAAACGCGATATCGCATCTCACATCTATGTTTCATGATAAGATATAATATTCATTGCGAAGTGTCATGTATACCTCGTATTCACTTCAAAAGAATGTAAATGCGACACTTCCTTTCTAGGAAATAGCGTTTGCAGATGTCTACGTATCATAGCAATAGGGTTCTAATGCTTCTTAAAACGCGATATCGCATCTCACATCTATGTTTCATGATAAGATATAATATTCATTGCGAAGTGTCATGTATACCTCGTATTCACTTCAAAAGAATGTAAATGCGACACTTACATGCTAGGAAATAGTGTTTGCAGGTTTCTACGTATCGTAGCAATAGAGTTGTAATGCTTCCTAATACGCGATATCGCATCTCACTTCTATGTTTCATGATAAGATATAATATTCATTGCGAAGGGTCATGTATACCTCGTATTCACTTCAAAAGTATGTAAATGCGACACTTCCTGGCTAGGAAATATTGTTTGCAGATGTCTACGTATCGTAGAAATAGAGTTCTAATGCTTCTTAAAACGCGATATCGCATCTCACATCTATGTTTCATGATAAGATATAATATTCATTGCGAAGTGTCATGTATACCTCGTATTCACTTCAAAAGAATGTAAATGCGACACTTCCTTTCTAGGAAATAGCGTTTGCAGATGTCTACGTATCATAGCAATAGAGTTCGAATGTTTCTTAAAACGCGATATCGCATCTCACATCTATGTTTCATGATAAGATATAATATTCATTGCGAAGTGTCATGTATACCTCGTATTCACTTCAAAAGAATGTAAATGCGACACTTACATGCTAGGAAATAGTGTTTGCAGGTTTCTACGTATCGTAGCTATAGAGTTGTAATGTTTCCTAATACGCGATATCGCATCTCACTTCTATGTTTCATGATAAGATATAATATTCATTGCGAAGGGTCATGTATACCTCGTATTCACTTCAAAAGAATGTAAATGCGACACTTACATGCTAGGAAATAGCGCTTGCAGGTGTCTACGTATCGTAGCAATAGAGTTCTAATGCTTCCTACAACGCGATATCGCATCTCGCATCTATGTTTCATCCTAAGATATAATATTCATTGCGGAGTATCATGTATACCTCGTATTCACTTCAAAAGAATGTAAATGCGACACTTACATGCTAGGAAATAGCGTTTGCAGATGTCTACGTATCGCAGCAATAGTGTTCTAATGCTTCTTAAAACGAGATGTCGCATTTCATTTCTATGTTTCATGATAAGGTATAATATTCATTTTGGAGTGTTATGTATACCTCGTTTTCACTTCAAAAGAATTTAAATATGACACTTCCATGCTTGGAAATTGCGTTTGCAGATGTCCACGTATATTAGCAATAGAGTTCTAGTTCTTCTCAAAACGCGATATAGCACCTCATTCCTATGTTTCATGATAAGATATAATATTCTTTGCGAAGTGTCATGTATATCTCGTATTCACTTCAAAAGAATGTAAATGGGACACTTCCATGCTAGGAAATAGCGTTTGCAGGTGTCTACGTATCGTAGCAATAGAGTTCTAATGCTTCCTACAACGCAATATCGCATCTCGCATCTATGTTTCATGATAAGATATAATATTCATTGCGGAGTATCATGTATACCTCGTATTCACTTCAAAAGTATGTAAATGCGACACTTCCTCGCTAGGAAATATTGTTTGCAGATGTCTACGTATCGTAGAAATAGAGTTCTAATGCTTCTTAAAACGCGATATCGCATCTCACATCTATGTTTCATGATAAGATATAATATTCATTGCGAAGTGTCATGTATACCTCGTATTCACTTCAAAAGAATGTAAATGCGACACTTCCTTTCTAGGAAATAGCGTTTGCAGATGTCTACGTATCATAGCAATAGGGTTCTAATGCTTCTTAAAACGCGATATCGCATCTCACATCTATGTTTCATCCTAAGATATAATATTCATTGCGGAGTATCATGTATACCTCGTATTCACTTCAAAAGAATGTAAATGCGACACTTACATGCTAGGAAATAGCGTTTGCAGATGTCTACGTATCGCAGCAATAGTGTTCTAATGCTTCTTAAAACGAGATGTCGCATTTCATTTCTATGTTTCGTGATAAGGTATAATATTCATCGTAGAGTGTTATGTATACCTCGTATTCACTTCAAAAGAATGTAAATGCGACACTTCCTTGCTAGGAAATATAGTTTGCAGATGTGTACGTATCGTAGCAATAGAGTTCTAATGCTGCTTAAAACGAGATGTCGCAATTCCTTTCTATGTTTCGTGATAAGGTATAATATTCATTGTAGAGTGTTATGTATACCTCGTATTCACTTCAAAAGAATGTAAATGCGACACTTCCTTGCTAGGAAATATTGTTTGCAGATGTGTACGTATCGTAGCAATAGAGTTCTAATGCTTCTTAAAACGTGATGTCGCATTTCATTTCTATGTTTCGTGATAAGATATAATATTCATTTTGGAGTGTTATGTATACCTCGTATTCACTTCAAAAGAATGTAAATGTGACACTTCCATGCTAGGAAATAGCGTTTGCGGATGTCTACGTGTCATAGCAATAGATTTCTAATGCTTCTTAAAACGCGATATCGCATCTCACTGCTATGTTTCATGATAAGATATAATATTCATTGCGAAGTGTCATGTATACCTCGTATTCACTTCAAAAGAATGTAAATGCGACACTTACATGCTAGGAAGTAGCGTTTGCAGGTGTCTGCGTATCGTAGCAATAGAGTTGTAATGCTTCCTAATACGCGATATCGCATCTCACTTCTAGTTTCATGATAAGATATAATATTCATTGTGAAGGGTCATGTATACCTCGTATTCACTTCAAAAGTATGTAAATGCGACACTTTCTGGCTAGGAAATATTGTTTGCAGGTGTCTACGTATCGTAGAAATAGAGTTCTAATGCTTCTTAAAACGCGATATCGCATCTCACGTCTATGTTTCATGATAAGATATAATATTCATTGCGAAGTGTCATGTATATTTCGTATTCACTTCAAAAGAATGTAAATGTGACACTTCCTTTCTAGGAAATAGCTTTGCAGATGTCTACGTATCATAGCAATAGAGTTCTAATGCTTCTTAAAACGCGATATCGCATCTCACTTCTATGTTTCATGATAAGATATAATATTCATTGCGAAGTGTCACGTATACCTCATATTCACTTCAAAAGAATGTAAATGCGACACTTACATGCTAGGAAATAGCGTTTGCAGGTGTCTACGTATCGTAGCAATAGAGTTCTAATGCTTCCTACAACGCGATATCGCATCTCGCATCTATGTTTCATGATAAGATATAATATTCAGTGCGGAGTATCATGTATACCTCGTATTCACTTCAAGAGAATGTAAATGCGACATATCCTTGCTAGGAAATATTGTTTGCAGGTGTCTACGTATCGTAGCAATAGAGTTCTAATGCTTCTTAAAACGCGATATCGCATCTCACATCTATGTTTCATGATAAGATATAATATTCATTGCGACGTGTCATGTATACCTCGTATTCACTTCAAAAGAATGTAAGTGCGACACCTACATGCTAGGAAATAGCGTTTGCAGATGTCTACGTTCCGTAGCAATAGAGTTCTAATGCTTCCTAAAACGCGGTATCGCATCTCACATCTATGTTTCATGATAAGATATAATATTCATTGCGGAGTATCATGTTTACCTCGTATTCACTTCAAAAGTATGTAAATGCGACACTTCCTGGCTAGGAAATATTGTTTGCAGATGTCTACGTATCGTAGAAATAGAATTCTAATGCTTCTTAAAACGCGATATCGCATCTCACATCTATGTTTCATGATAAGATATAATATTCATTGCGAAGTGTCATGTATACCTCGTATTCACTTCAAAAGAATGTAAATGCGACACTTCCTTTCCAGGAAATAGCGTTTGCAGATGTCTACGTATCATAGCAATAGAGTTCTAATGCTTCATAAAACGAGATGTCGCATTTCATTTCTATGTTTAGTGATAAGATATAGTATTCATTTTGGAGTGTTATGTATACCTCGTATTCACTTCAAAAGAATGTAAATGCGACACTTCCTTGCTAGGAAATATTGTTTGCAGATGTGTACGTATCGTAGAAATAGAGTTCTAATGCTTCTTAAAACGTGATGTCGCATTTCATTTCTATGTTTCGTGATAAGATATAATATTCATTTTGGAGTGTTATGTATACCTCGTATTCACTTCAAAAGAATGTAAATGTGACACTTCCATGCTAGGAAATAGCGTATGCAGATGTCTACGTATCGTAGCAATAGAGTTCTAATGCTTCTCAAAACGCGATATAGCACCCCATTCCTATGTTTCATGATAAGATATAATACTCATTGCGAAGTGTCATGTATACCTCGTATTCACTTCAAAAGAATGTAAATGCGACACTTCCATGCTAGGAAATAGCGTTTGCAGATGTCTACGTATCGCAGCAATAGAGATCCAATGCTTCCTAAAACGCGATATCGCATCTCTCTTCTATGTTTCACGATAAGGTATAATATTCATTGCGAAGTGTCATGTATACCTCGTATTCACTTCAAAAGAATGTAAATGCGACACTTCCATGCTAGGAAATAGCGTTTGCAGATGTCTACGTGTCGTAGCAATAGAGATTTAATGCTTCTTAGAACGCGATATCGCATCTCACTGCTATGTTTGATGAGAAGATATAATATTCATTATGGAGTGTTATGTATACCTCGTACTCACTTCAAAAGAATGTAAATGCGACCCTTCCATCCTAGGAAATAGCGTATGCAGATGTCTACGTATCGTAGCAATAGAGTTCTAGTGCTTCTTAGAACGCGATATCGCATCTCACTTCTATGTTTCATGATAAGATATAATATCCATTGCGAAGTGTCATGTATACCTCGTATTCACTTCAAAAGAATGTAAATGCGACACTTCCATGCTAGGAAATAGCGTTTGCAGATGTCTACGTATCGCAGCAATAGAGATCCAATGCTTCCTAAAACGCGATATCGCATCACTCTCCTATGTTTCATGATAAGGTATAATATTCATTGCGAAGTGTCATGTATACCTCGTATTCACTTCAAAAGAATGTAAATGCGACACTTCCATGCTAGGAAATAGCGTTTGCAGATGTCTACGTATCGTAGCAATAGAGTTCTAATGCTTCTCAAAACGCGATATAGCACCTCATTCCTATGTTTCATGATAAGATATAATATTCATTGCGAAGTGTCATGTATACCGCGAATTCACTTCAAAAGAATGTAAATGCGACACTTCCATGCTAGGAAATAGCGTTTGCAGATGTCTACGTATCGCAGCAATAGAGATCCAATGCTTCCTAAAACGCGATATCGCATCACTCTTCTATGTTTCATGATAAGGTATAATATTCATTTCGAAGTGTCATGTATACCTCGTATTCACTTCAAATGAATGTAAATGCGACACTTCCATGCTAGGAAATAGCGTTTGCAGATGTCTGCGTATCGTAGCAATAGAGTTCTAATGCTTCTTAAAACGAGATGTCGCATCTCATTTCTATGTTTCATGATCAGATATAATACTCATTGCGAAGTGTCATGTATACCTCGTATTCACTTCAAAAGGATGTAAATGCGACACTTCCTTGCTAGGAAATAGCGTTTCCAGATGACTACGTGTCGAAACAATAGAGTTCTAATGATTCTTAAAATGCCATATCGCATCTCACTTCTATGTTTTATGATAAGATATAATATTCATTGCGAAGTGTCATGTATATCTCGTATTCACTTCAAACGAATGTAAATGCGACACTTCCATGCTAGGAAATAGCGTTTGCAGATGTCTAGGTATCGTCGCAATAGAGTTCTAATGCTTGTTAAAACGCGATATCGCATCTCACTGCTATGTTTCATGAGAACATATAATATTTATTGCGAAGTGTCATGTATATCTCGTATTCACATCAAAAGAATGTAAATGCGACACTTCCATGCTAGGAAATAGCGTTTGCAGATGTGTACGCATCGCAGCAATAGAGTTCCAATGCTTCCTAAAACGCGATATCGCATCTCACTGCTATGTTTCATGAGAAGATATAATATTCAATATGGAGTGTTATGTATACCTCGTACTCACTTCAAAAGAATGTAAATGCGACCTTTCCATCCTAGGAAACAGCGTTTGCAGATGTATACGTATCGTAGCAATAGAGTTCTAGTGCTTCTTAGAACGCGATATCGCATCTCACTTCTATGTTTCATGATAAGATATAATATGCATTGCGAAGTGTCATGTATACCTCGTATTCACTTCAAAAGAACGCAAATAAGACACTTCCATGCTAGGAAATAGCGTTTGCAGATGTCTACGTATCGTAGCAATAGAGCTCTAATGCTTCTCAAAACGCGATGTAGCACCTCATTCCTACGTTTCATGATAAGATATAATATTCATTGCGAAGTGTCATGTATACCTCGTATTCAATTCAAAAGATTGTAAATGCGACACTTCCATGCTAGGAAGTAGGGTTTGCAGATGTCTACGTATCGTAGCAATAGAGTTCTAATGCTTCTCAAAACGCGATATAGCACCTCATTCCTATGTTTCATGATGAGATATAATATTCATTGCGAAGTGTCACGTATACCTCGTATTCACTTCAAAAGAATGTAAATGCGATACTTCCATGCTAGGAAATAGCGTTTGCAGATGTCTACGTATCGCAGCAATAGAGATCCAATGCTTCCTAAAACGCGATATCGCATCACTCTTCTATGTTTCATGATAAGGTATAATATTCATTACGAAGTGTCATGTATACCACGTATTCACTTCAAATGAATGTAAATGCGACACTTCCATGCTAGGAAATAGCGTTTGCAGATGTCTACGTATCGTAGCAATAGATTTCTAATGCTTCTTAAAACGCGATATCGCATCTCACTGCTATGTTTCATTAGAAGATATAATATTCATTGCGAAGTGTCATGTATATATCGTATTCACATCAAAAGAATGTAAATGCGACACTTCCATGCTAGGAAATAGCGTTTGCAGATGTCTACGTATCGCAGCAATAGAGATCCAATGCTTCCTAAAACGCGATATCGCATCACTCTTCTATGTTTCATGATAAGATATAATATTCATTGCGAAGTGTCATGTATACCTCGTATTCACTTCAAAAGAATGTAAATGCGACACTTCCATGCTAGGAAATAGCGTTTGCAGATGTCTACGTATCGCAGCAATAGAGTTCCAATGCTTCCTAAAACGCGATATCGCATATCTCTTCTATGTTTCACGATAAGGTATAATATTCATTGCGAAGTGTCATGTATACCTCGTATTCACTTCAAAAGAATGTAAATGCGACACTTCCATGCTAGGAAATAGCGTTTCCAGATGTCTACGTATCGCAGCAATAGAGTTCCAATGGTTCCTAAAACGCGATATCGCATATCTCTTCTATGTTTCACGATAAGGTATAATATTCATTGCGAAGTGTCATGTATACCTCGTATTCACTTCAAAAGAATGTAAATGCGACACTTCCATGCTAGGAAATAGCGTCTGCAGATGTCTACGTATCGCAGCAATAGAAATCCAATGCTTCCTAAAACGCGATATCGCATTACTGTTCTATGTTTCATGATAAGGTATAATATTCATTTCGAAGTGTCATGTATACCTCGTATTCACTTCAAATGAATGTAAATGCGACACTTCCATGCTAGGAAATAGCGTTTGCAGATGTCTGCGTATCGTAGCAATAGAGTTCTAATGCTTCTTAAAACGAGATGTCGCAACTCATTCCTATGTTTCATGATAAGATATAATATTCATTGCGAAGTGTCATGTATACCTCGTATTCACTTCAAAAGAATGTAAATGCGACACTTCCATGCTAGGAAATAGCGTTTGCAGATGTCTACGTATCGTAGCAATAGAGTTCTAATGCTTCTTAAAACCCGATATAGCACCTCATTCCTATGTTTCATAATAAGATATAATATTCATTGCGAAGTGTCATGTATACCTCGTATTCACTTCAAAAGAATGTAAATGCGACACTTCCATGCTAGGAAATAGCGTTTGCAGATGTCTACGTATCGCAGCAATAGAGATCCAATGCTTCCTAAAACACGATATCGCATCACTCTTCTATGTTTCATGATAAGGTATAATATTCATTACGAAGTGTCATGTATACCACGTATTCACTTCAAATGAATGTAAATGCGACACTTCCATGCTAGGAAAATTGCGTTTGCAGATGTATACGTATCGTAGCAATAGAGTTCTAATGCTTCCTAAAACGCGATATCGCATCTCACTGCTATGTTTCATGATAAGGTATAATATTCATTGCGAAGCGTCATGTATACCTCGTATTCACTTCAAATGAATGTAAATGCGACACTTCCATGCTAGGAAATAGCGTTTGCAGATGTCTGCGTATCGTAGCAATAGAGTACTAATGCTTCTTAAAACGCGATATCGCATCTCACTGCTATGTTTCATGATATGATATAATATTCATTGCGAAGTGTCATGTATACCTCGTATTCACTTCAAAAGAATGTAAATGCGTCACTTCCATGCTAGGAAATAGCGTTTGCAGATGTCTACGTATCGCAGCAATAGAGATCCAATGCTTCCTAAAACGCGAGATCGCATCACTCTTCTATGTTTCATGATAAGATATAATATTCATTGCGAACTGTCATGTATACCTCGTATTCACTTCAAAAGAACGTAAGTAAGACACTTCCATGCTAGGAAATAGCGTTTGCAGATGTCTACGTATCACAGCAATAGAGTACTAATGCTTCTCAAAACGAGATGTCGTATTTCATTTCTATGTTCCGTAATAAGATATAATATTCATTGTGTAATGTTATGTATACCTTGTATTCACTTCAGTGGAATGTAAGTGCGAAATTTCCTTGCTAGGAAATAGCGTTTGCAGATGTCTACGTATCGTAGCAATAGAGTACTAATGCTTCTTAAAACGCGATATCGCATCTCACTGCTATGTTTCATGAGAAGATATAATATTCATTGCGAGGTGTCATGTATATCTCGTATTCACATCAAAAACATGTAAATGCGACACTTCCATGCTAGGAAATAGCGTTTGCAGGTGTCTACGTATCGCAGCAATAGAGTTCCAATGCTTCCTAAAACGCGATATCGCATCTCTCTTCTATGTTTCATGATAAGGTATAATATTCATTGCGAAGCGTCATGTATACCTCGTATTCACTTCAAATGAATGTAAATGCGACACTTCCATGCTAGGAAATAGCGTTTGCAGATGTCTACGTATCGTAGCAATAGATTTCTAATGCTTCTTAAAACGCGATATCGCATCTCACTGCTATGTTTCATTAGAAGATATAATATTCATTGCGAAGTGTCATGTATATATCGTATTCACATCAAAAGAATGTAAATGCGACACTTCCATGCTAGGAAATAGCGTTTGCAGATGTCTACGTATCGCAGCAATAGAGTTCCAATGCTCCCTAAAACGCGATATCGCATCACTCTTCTATGTTTCATGATAAGATATAATATTCATTGCGAAGTGTCATGTATACCTCGTATTCACTTCAAAAGAATGTAAATGCGACACTTCCATGCTAGGAAATAGCGTTTGCAGATGTCTACGTATCGCAGCAATAGAGTTCCAATGCTTCCTAAAACGCGATATCGCATATCTCTTCTATGTTTCACGATAAGGTATAATATTCATTGCGAAGTGTCATGTATACCTCGTATTCACTTCAAAAGAATGTAAATGCGACACTTCCATGCTAGGAAATAGCGTTTGCAGATGTCTACGTATCGCAGCAATAGAGTTCCAATGGTTCCTAAAACGCGATATCGCATATCTCTTCTATGTTTCACGATAAGGTATAATATTCATTGCGAAGTGTCATGTATACCTCGTATTCACTTCAAAAGAATGTAAATGCGACACTTCCATGCTAGGAAATAGCGTCTGCAGATGTCTACGTATCGCAGCAATAGAGATCCAATGCTTCCTAAAACGCGATATCGCATTACTGTTCTATGTTTCATAATAAGGTATAATATTCATTTCGAAGTGTCATGTATACCTCGTATTCACTTCAAATGAATGTAAATGCGACACTTCCATGCTAGGAAATAGCGTTTGCAGATGTCTGCGTATCGTAGCAATAGAGTTCTAATGCTTCTTAAAACGAGATGTCGCAACTCATTCCTATGTTTCATGATAAGATATAATATTCATTGCGAAGTGTCATGTATACCTCGTATTCACTTCAAAAGAATGTAAATGCGACACTTCCATGCTAGGAAATAGCGTTTGCAGATGTCTACGTATCGTAGCAATAGAGTTCTAATGCTTCTCAAAACCCGATATAGCACCTCATTCCTATGTTTCATAATAAGATATAATATTCATTGCGAAGTGTCATGTATACCTCGTATTCACTTCAAAAGAATGTAAATGCGACACTTCCATGCTAGGAAATAGCGTTTGCAGATGTCTACGTATCGCAGCAATAGAGATCCAATGCTTCCTAAAACACGATATCGCATCACTCTTCTATGTTTCATGATAAGGTATAATATTCATTACGAAGTGTCATGTATACCACGTATTCACTTCAAATGAATGTAAATGCGACACTTCCATGCTAGGAAAATTGCGTTTGCAGATGTATACGTATCGTAGCAATAGAGTTCTAATGCTTCCTAAAACGCGATATCGCATCTCACTGCTATGTTTCATGATAAGGTATAATATTCATTGCGAAGCGTCATGTATACCTCGTATTCACTTCAAATGAATGTAAATGCGACACTTCCATGCTAGGAAATAGCGTTTGCAGATGTCTGCGTATCGTAGCAATAGAGTACTAATGCTTCTTAAAACGCGATATCGCATCTCACTGCTATGTTTCATGATAAGATATAATATTCATTGCGAAGTGTCATGTATACCTCGTATTCACTTCAAAAGAATGTAAATGCGACACTTCCATGCTAGGAAATAGCGTTTGCAGATGTCTACGTATCGTAGCAATAGAGTTCTAATGCTTCTCAAAACCCGATATAGCACCTCATTCCTATGTTTCATAATAAGATATAATATTCATTGCGAAGTGTCATGTATACCTCGTATTCACTTCAAAAGAATGTAAATGCGACACTTCCATGCTAGGAAATAGCGTTTGCAGATGTCTACGTATCGCAGCAATAGAGATCCAATGCTTCCTAAAACACGATATCGCATCACTCTTCTATGTTTCATGATAAGGTATAATATTCATTACGAAGTGTCATGTATACCACGTATTCACTTCAAATGAATGTAAATGCGACACTTCCATGCTAGGAAAATTGCGTTTGCAGATGTATACGTATCGTAGCAATAGAGTTCTAATGCTTCCTAAAACGCGATATCGCATCTCACTGCTATGTTTCATGATAAGGTATAATATTCATTGCGAAGCGTCATGTATACCTCGTATTCACTTCAAATGAATGTAAATGCGACACTTCCATGCTAGGAAATAGCGTTTGCAGATGTCTGCGTATCGTAGCAATGGAGTACTAATGCTTCTTAAAACGCGATATCGCATCTCACTGCTATGTTTCATGATATGATATAATATTCATTGCGAAGTGTCATGTATACCTCGTATTCACTTCAAAAGAATGTAAATGCGTCACTTCCATGCTAGGAAATAGCGTTTGCAGATGTCTACGTATCGCAGCAATAGAGATCCAATGCTTCCTAAAACGCGAGATCGCATCACTCTTCTATGTTTCATGATAAGATATAATATTCATTGCGAACTGTCATGTATACCTCGTATTCACTTCAAAAGAACGTAAGTAAGACACTTCCATGCTAGGAAATAGCGTTTGCAGATGTCTACGTATCACAGCAATAGAGTACTAATGCTTCTCAAAACGAGATGTCGTATTTCATTTCTATGTTCCGTAATAAGATATAATATTCATTGTGTAATGTTATGTATACCTTGTATTCACTTCAGTGGAATGTAAGTGCGAAATTTCCTTGCTAGGAAATAGCGTTTGCAGATGTCTACGTATCGTAGCAATAGAGTACTAATGCTTCTTAGAACGCGATATCGCATCTCACTGCTATGTTTCATGAGAAGATATAATATTCATTGCGAAGTGTCATGTATATCTCGTATTCACATCAAAAACATGTAAATGCGACACTTCCATGCTAGGAAATAGCGTTTGCAGGTGTCTACGTATCGCAGCAATAGAGTTCCAATGCTTCCTAAAACGCGATATCGCATCTCTCTTCTATGTTTCATGATAAGGTATAATATTCATTGCGAAGCGTCATGTATACCTCGTATTCACTTCAAATGAATGTAAATGCGACACTTCCATGCTAGGAAATAGCGTTTGCAGATGTCTACGTATCGTAGCAATAGATTTCTAATGCTTCTTAAAACGCGATATTGCATCTCACTGCTATGTTTCATTAGAAGATATAATATTCATTGCGAAGTGTCATGTATATATCGTATTCACATCAAAAGAATGTAAATGCGACACTTCCATGCTAGGAAATAGCGTTTGCAGATGTCTACGTATCGCAGCAATAGAGTTCCAATGCTCCCTAAAACGCGATATCGCATCACTCTTCTATGTTTCATGATAAGATATAATATTCATTGCGAAGTGTCATGTATACCTCGTATTCACTTCAAAAGAATGTAAATGCGACACTTCCATGCTAGGAAATAGCGTTTGCAGATGTCTACGTATCGCAGCAATAGAGTTCCAATGCTTCCTAAAACG